>NW_006922289.1:464011-491783 GCF_000298275.1 Orycteropus afer afer
AGAGAGAGAGAGAGAGAGGGAGATTTATCTTCAGAAAATGGCTCACAAGCATATAGAAGCCAACAAGTCCAAGCCAAAAAGTCCGTCTCTGGAGGAGATGGGGCTTGCAGCCACCTTGGCTTCCACAAGCACAGGGGAGCCAAGAGATTCAAGCTGGCATGCAGTATACTGGTTGTTGATTTCAACAAAAGATGAATCCAAGATCTCCAGGCCAAGCGGTGGGCCGCTCACTCAAGGAAGTCTGTAGTTCGCACACCAGGGTTCCAATCCCTTAAGGAATGAGGCTCTTCCAGGTTGTCCTTGGATATCATTGCAAGCAGGCCACACCCCTAGGGAAACTCCCCTTGGGCAGACTGGCCACTCAGAACACAGTCATCTGATCCCATCATGGGAACAACCATACAGAACTGGGGTCCAGCCAAGTTGACACACAGCTCCAACTATCACACTGACTGATGGCAAGTCAGATCTGAATCACAGTAACCCTCCTTGGGTTTCCAAGGCAGTATCACTGGGAAGTAGACTGCCCAACCTTCTTTCTGAGAAGTGGGTGGTGGGTTTGAACCACCAGCCTTCTTGTTAGCACTCAAATGCCTTAGGCACTATGTCACTCAAAATAAATTATTATAATTATTACTTACATATCTTTTGTCTGGTAAAGAAATTGTTAGGGTAAATAAGAAAATGCATTGAAGAAAAAAAAATCACTGCCAACTCATAGTGACCCCTCACAGATTTTCTGAGGTGGTATCTCTATGGAAGTAGATTGTCAGTCTTTCTTCAGTAATATGTGTATAGAATTCGTTATCTTATTAGTTAGTAGTGTTTCTCTTCCTCTCTTGTGAATTTGACTTATCATTGGTGTTATTTCTTTTCTTTCATCCAGTTTTGCATATACTCTTCTTTGTTATGCTATTATTGTCAAATATATAATATATATTTGTTATGTTAAAGGCTAATTAACACAAATATGTATCTCCATCACTAGTCTGTCAGTTTGTCATACTCTTGTGGTTTGCATGTTGCTGTGAGACTGGAGGCTATGCCACCAATATTTCAAATACTAACAGGGTCACCCATTGTGGACAGGACAGTGGAACTTCCAGACTAAGACAGACTAAAAGAAGGAAGGGGCCATCCACTTCTCCAAGAATTGCCCAGTGAAAACCTTATGAATAGCAGTGAGACACTGCCTGATATAGTACTAGAAAACTTTATGAATAGTCCTGAAACATTGCCCAATATAATGCTAGAAGATGAGCCCCTTAGATGGGAAGGTATTTTGAATACGACAGGGGAAGTGCTGCTTCTACAAAGTAGAGCTGACATTAATGATGTGGATGGACTAAAGCTTTTGGGACCTTCATTTGCTGATGAAGCACAACTCAAAATGTGAAGAAATAGCTTCAAACATTCACTAATAATAGGAAAATGGAATGTACAAAGTATGAATCCAGGAAAACTGGAAATAGTAAAAAATGTATAATGTTGTATACAATTAATTCTAAAATCAGATAAAAGAGAAAAGAATAAATATGCAGTGATACTGCCTTTTATAATTAAAAGGGAGCTCTTTTGGCATACTGGTTGATGTAATTAGCTGCTTAACAAAAGTTTGGTGGTTCAAACGCACTGGCTTCAAAGGGAGAAAGATGATGCAGTGTGCTTCCAGAAAGATTTACAGCATTGGAAACTTTGTGGTACGGTTCTACCCCGTCCTACAGGGTCACTGTGAGTCACAATCAAATTGATAGTGGTGTTTTTTTTTTTTTTTTTTTTTTTTCTTTTTTCTTCTTTTATTAAGCAATTGCTTTTATCCTACTCTTTTGTTTTTGCTATTATTGGTAGTTTCTTTGTATGTATGTGTCTATTCAAATTAATATCTTGAGTTATTTGATTTCAGCCTGGACAGCCTCTTTTAATATCTTTAATAAGGCTGACCTGGTAGCAACACACATTCTCAGGTTACTTTTTTTTTTTTTTTTTTTTAATTAGGATTTGGGTGAAGATTTACAGAGTAAATTCACTTTTCATACAGCAGTTCACATATACTTTGTATCAAGCGTTACATTTTTTCACATTTATTTTTGAAATACAATTTTATGGGTCAAAATATTCTTGATTATTTTTTTTCACTTTGTTTTAGCATTGTGTATATATAATACCATTGTTTTCTTGCATCTATTTTTTTTTCTTTTATAAATAAAAATTAATTTTATTTGGCTTCTTTATATATCTTGTATCATTTTTCTCTTATTGCTTTCAAGAAATTATCTTTATCTTTGATTTTCAACAGCTTTACTATGATGTATCCTTGAATTTATTCTAACTGGAGTTCATTAGATTTCTTGGGTATAAAATCAATGTTTTGGCAAATAAAGTAATTTTTTAAAATTCCCTTTTAAAATATCTTCCTTATCATACTTTCATTATGCTCTTGTTAGTTCATTAGAGTCTATTTATTTGAGAGAATAAGGACAAGGGTCATGACTCTTAATATTACAACTAAGATATAGTCAATTAGTAAAATAAATGTTTCCTCATTTGCTGGATGATTTTAGCAAAACTGCAAGTGACTTTAAATGAGTGTTATTTTATAACTTTTACCAATTATATTTGTTTCAGCATTGAATTTGTCTGTGGTGCTTCTCAACCTGCTGCTCCAGAATTTATGTACCTCTTATAAGACTTTAAAAATTGATGAAATATCTAATATGCATATTGTAGTAAAGGTTATGTGTCAACTTGACTTGGCATGCTTTTGAGTGTCTGGGATGCTGGATGTAGTTATTTCAGACGATAATACTGGTAATCCACTCCATGATGGAATTGAATCTACTGTGAAAAGCTGAGTAGCTGCCTTAGTTAGGGATGTGATCTGCTTCTAGTATACAAGAAGTCATTTTGAGAAAGGTCTCTCAGCTTTTTGGCATCTCTGGATCCCTCACTTGACTAAGTCTTCATTTCCATGTCCTAACATGTTGTCTGCTGATCTTGAGATTGTTTCTGGACTTGAACTAGTGGGCTGCTGTGTTACTTGATAATATTTGGCTTGTGCCATTTTACTTGGTGATCTTGGATTTGTCAGCCTCAGCAGCCAGCAACTGCTTGACTTAAGAGACATCTCCAGCTTCAGTGGGCCAGGAATTAGAGGCAAAGCTGAAACCCAAGTTCAAGGGGACTGGCAAACTCAGACTTCCAGCCTCCTAAACTGAAAAAGAATAAATGAGTGTTTGTTAAAGTCATACACTTGTTGTATTTCCTGGAGAATAGCACTAGAGAACAAAAACAATGATTGAAGGTCATTTTTGATATTCAAAATATTACCTAAAAAAGGATTTTTGCTTTAATTTGTTTGGTGAATACATAACTAAATAAGTGGCATTCTGCCAATTTTGCATCAGAAGCAATGAGGGCTAAAAGGGGACTCACCGGAGAAATTATATTTATCTTCCTGAGTTGACTTTCATATTTCCTCTTCAATAATTTGTGAAAACGTAAGTGAAATTCTATGGACCACACCATTCCCCAGATATTAATTATACCAAAAAAATATGCATAATATGTATGTAAAGATATTTTAGTTTTTGAGAAATTACGCAAATATTACTTCTTCAGTTATTTAGTTATTTTATTAAAAGAATTAATAGTTGACTTTATGGTACTATGTTTTCTGTTTCTAGTATCATCAAGTAAATATATGTGAAACCACATCTATTTTGTTTACTGAAATCCAATTTATAATATAAAGTGCATAACTTTTTACACACCCAACATAATTAAGTACAACTTTGAATTCATCCTCCTAAATTTAGATACCATCTCAAGGATAGATCGAAAAATTGAACACTAATGACTGAAGATCAGATGAGTTGTGACATGACATTAAGGACCTCACCAAGAAGAAAGAAAAAAGGTCATCAGAACGTCAGGAAAAAAGAAAAGAAAAAAAGAGATCAAAATAAATGTCAGAAGAATTCTGAAATTTTCTCTTAAATGCCAAGTAACTAAAGTGAATGATGGAAATGGAATAAATGAGAAAAACAGAAGATTCTAAAGGGCAGTTCAAGAAGAAAATGTAAGATATTAGAATGAAATAAAGATAGAGAGTTAGAAAAACAAAAGAGAAGATTATGATAGGGATTTCTCAAGTTCAATAAACTCAAGAAAAAAAATTCAAGTCTTGAGTAGCAATACTGAATGATTTTATGAGCAAAATGTTTGATGATATGGAAAGCATAAGAAGATGGAAGTAACACATAGAGTCATTACACTAAAAAGAACTGGACAAAATCTAACCATTGCAGGAGGTAGCACATGATCAAAAACCAATGGTACTGAAAGAAGTCCAAGCTGCACTAAAGGCATTAGCTGAATACAAGGCTTCAGGAATTGATGGAATACCAATTGATATATTTCAATAAATGGATGCATCCCTAGATGCACTTATTCTTTTCCATCAAGAAATTTGGTGGACAGCACCTTGGTCAACCAAAGGAAAGAGACTCATATTCATGCCCATTCAAAAGAAAAGTGATCCAACAGAATGTGAAAATTATTGAACCCTATCATTAATATCATATGCAAGTAAAATTTTGCTGAAGAAAATTGAGATTTGAAAACAGTCACAGCAATACATCAACATGGGCCTGAAAAAAAAAAAAAAGTTGAATTTAGAAGAGGACATGGAACAAAGGATATCACTGCTGATGTCATATGGACATTGGCTGAAAGCAGAGATACCAGAAAGGTTTATATTTTTTATATTGAATATGCAAAAGCATTTGACTGTCTGGATTGCAACAATGAATAATCCTAGGAAGACTGGGAATTCCAGAAAAATTAATTGTGCTCAGAAAATACCTGTACATTGACCCAAAAGTAGTTAGTCAAACAAAACAAGGAGACAGTTTCTGCTTTAAATTCAGAAAAAGAATGCATCATACTTGCATCCTTTCACCATACTTAATCCATCTGTATGCTGAGAAGATAATCTGAGAATCTGGATTACATCATGAAGAATTTAGTATCAGGATTGGAGAATGACTTTTTCAACCAGCAATACACAAATTACACCCCTGCTTGTTAAAAGTGAAGAAAGCTTAAAACACTTACTGATGTATGGTTTACACTTCAGCATAAACAAAACTAAAATCCTCACAACAGAACGAATAAACAACGTGTGATAGTTGGAGCTGTGTATCAACTTGGCTGCACCACAATTCTGCTTGGTTTAAGCAGTTGTGATTTGGTTATACCCATGATGGGATCAGATGAATATGTTTTAAGCAGCCAATCCATTGAAAGGGAATTTCCCTAGGAATGTGACCTGCTTCCAGTATATTTATGGACATCCTGGGAAAAGAGACATTCTTCTGTGAATCGGGATTCTGTTGTGCTGCCTACAACGGTCCATGAGTGAACAATCCACCATTTGGCCTGGAGATCATGGATTTGTCATTCGTTGGAGTCAACAGCCAGGATACTGCCTGCCAATCTTGAGCTCCTCAGCCCCTGCAGCTGCATGAGTTGGGAAAAGCCTCCAGCTTGATGTTTGATCCAGAAATTTGGACTTGCCAGCTTCTGTAAGTGTGTGAGCCATTTTCCTAAGATAAGTTTCTCTTTCTCTGTATATATAAGCTTTACTTTTTTTTTTTTTTCTCTAGAGAACTCAGTTTAACACACAATGTAATGATAAACAGAAAATATTGAAGTTTTAAGGAATTCATTTTACTTGAATCCACGATCAACACCTATGGAAGCAGCAGTTAATAAGTTGAATGAGATATGGCATTGGGCCATACTCCATGGTATTTTCTTCAGCCATGGTATTTTCAATTGCCTCAGATTCACACAAAAGCTGGAAGTAGAAGATTGAAGAAGAATTTATGACTTTGAATTAATGTGTTGGTGAAGAGTACTGAATATACCATGGACTACAGGAAGAACAAACAAATCTGGCTCAGAAGGAATACACCCAGAATACTCCTTGGAAGCTTGAAAGACAAGACTTTATCCTCAATGTTTGAATATATTATCAATAGAGACAAATCTCTTAACAAGTACATCATGATTGGTAACGTAGCTGGTTAATGAAAAAGAAGAAGATATGAATTGACACAGTGATTGAAACAGTAGGCTCAAATATAAATATGATTGTGAATATGTCATGATTGGGCAGTATTTCCTCCTGTTGTAACTAAATTCACTATGAGTGCTAACTTTCTTAATTACACCAAACAACAATAGACTCATAATGTATCATTTTGTGCACTATACAAGCCTGGAATATTTCATTACACACAGTGGTAAAGTGAGATTCAAAAAGATTAAATATTTTGAGAAAGATGACATAAATTGTTAACAACTAAAAATATAAGCTCACAAATCTGGGTTATATTCTTTCTACTATATCACTCTGGTTTACCAAAATATAGAACCACTTCCAGTTCCAAAGCATAAAAATAATTCTGTCATTGTTGCTTTAAGAAAATTTATAGATGGAACTTAGTGTAAATTATGAGGTACAGGGAGTAATCCATCTTTAGGAGAAAAGAACCATGTAGTTTCTTGAGATTACACATATAGTGATCAATAGCCACTGGCTACTTTCCTTCTCTCCTTTTTATTGCTCTGAGTATTACTAGAGTTGTCAAAGGATTATAATTTATTGGAAGTAGAGAAGAGACACTTCATTCTGTATCTCTGGGTACTTTATGGTCTTGTACTCTGTAACTATGATTGGTGAGTTTAGGGGGGATTTTAGAAGGAACAACTAAGTGCTTATATGGCACTAACTCTTTGGGAATCCTGTTGTAAGAACTTGGCTATAGCCATCTTACTTTGCAATGTTTTTAACTATGAATTAAGAATGGGAGAAAAAAAAATCAGGGTCTATGCTATGATATAATCTGCTAAATGAAATAATTTCTGGAAGTGGTTATAAATTGTACATCTGTAAATTGTTCCCTTTTTCATAATTTGAAAAATCCTATATTGTTATTCAAATTAAATTCTCAATATATATATTTTGGGGGATGTTAGGTATATGTATACATGAATAGTTATTATTCTGTCTTGATGGATTATCTCTTTTCATTGTATGAAACTCTACATTACTCTTACATACAAGCCAGTTTTATATCTCTCATATGCATGCTTAAGTTTTTATCTTTGCAAATAGATCAGGATTTAACATTTCTTCTACATCCTTCTGCTCAATAAATTATATATGCCCTGTGTTTTTGTTATAAAATTCAATGTCACAAGTCATTTCTATTACTTTGTGGTACATTATTTGTCTGTCAGTTTGTCATACTGTGGTGAAGCCACCACAGTATTGTTGTTGCTATGTTGTGTTGCTGTGAGGTTGAAGACTATGCCACCAGTATTTCAAATACTGCCAGGGTTACCCATGGTGAACAGTTTTCATCAGAGTTTCAAAGACTAAGACAGACTGGGAAGAAGGAAGGGGCCATCCACTTCTGAAAAAATGGTAAGTGAAAACCTTATGAATGACAGTGAAACAATTTCTAAGATATTACTGGAAAATTTTACGAATATCCTTGAAACATTGTCTGATATAGTGCCAGAAGATGAGTCCTTAAAGTTGGAAGGAAGGCAAACAAAACACAACAGGGGAAGAGCTGACAAAATCGAATCTATCTTAATGGAGTGGATGGAGTAAAGTTTTCGGGGCTACCATTTGTTGATGGGACATGTCTCAAAATAAGAAGTAGCTTCAAACATCCATTAATAATCAGAACGTGGAATGCACAAAGTATGAATCTAGGTAGGTTGGAAGTTGTCAAAAATGAAATGGAACACATAAAATTGATATCCTAGGCATTTGTGAGATTAAATGCACTGGTTTTGCCTATTTCCCTCAATGATCTTGTCTACAATGTTGGAAATGACAACTTGAAGAGGATTGGTGTTGCACTCACCATCAAAAATAATGTTTCAAGATCAATCTTGAAGTACAATGCTGTCAGTGATAGGATAATATACATACACCTACAAGGAAGATCAGTTAATACTTAACTCAACTCTGAACTCACTGTCATCAAGTCAATTCTGACTCATAGCAATCACCTTTGGGTTTCTAAGGCTGTAAATCTTTGTGGAAGTAGATAGCTCCATATTTTTTCTGTGGAGTGGCTGGTGAGTTTGAACCTCTGACTTTCTGCTTAACAGCCAAATGCTTTATCCACTGTGCCACCAGAGTTCCAACTATTGTTAAATACTATTATTGAAATTTATGCACCAACCACTAAAGCCAAAGATGAATCATTAAAGATTTTTACCAACTTCTGCAATCTGAAATTGATCAAACATACAATCAATATATATTGATTATTAGTAGTGATTGGAAAGAGAAAGTTGGAAACAAAGAAAAATCTTTGGGAGCTGGCAAATATGACCTTGGTGATAGAAATAATGCTGGACATTATGCGATAGAATTTTGGAGGACCAACGACTTATTCATTGAAGATACCTTTTTTTCAACAACATAAACAGCCATTGTACACATTGGATCTCACCAGATGGACTACACAGGGATCAGATCAACTACATCTGGAAAAAGAGGACATGGAGAAGATCAATATCTTCAGCCAAGACTAGGTTGGTAGTTGACTGTAGAACAGATCATCTATTGCTTGTATGCAAGTTCAAGTTGACACTGAAGAAAAGTAAAACAAGTCCACAAGACCCAAACTGTGACCTTGATTATAAACCCCCTGCTTTTTGGGATCATTTTATGAATAGATTTGATGCACTGAACAACAAAGACTGAAACAAGATGTATTGTGGGATGATGTCAAGGACATCATGCATGAGGAAAGCAAAATGTCATTAAAAAGACATGAAAAAAAGAAAAAAGAAAAGACCAAAATGTGTGTCCGAAGGGACTCCGAAACTTACTCTTGAATGGAGAGTCCCAAAATAACTGGAAGAAATGACAAGAAAAAAGAGCTGACCAGAAGATTTGAATGAGCAGATTGAGAAGATGAAGCCAATCATTTTAATGAAATGTGCCAAGACCAGGAATTAGAAAAACAAAATGAAAAAACCTGTTTGGCATTTCTCTAGTTGAAGAAACTGAAGAACAATTCACACGTCAAGTTGTAGTATTGAAGGATTCTATGGGCAAAATATCGAATGATACATAAAGTATCAAAGAAGATGGAAAGAATGCACAGAGACATTCTGTCAGAAAGAATTACTCAATGATCAACTATTTCAGAAGGTAGAATACGATCAAGAACCAATGGTATTGAAGGAGGAAGTGGAACCTGCACTGAAGGGGGGGAAAAAAAAAAACAAGCCTCCAAGAATTGTTGAAATAAGCATTGAGATATTTCAAACAATGGATGCAGTGTTGGGGGCACTTTCTCATCTATACCAACAAATTTGGAAGACAGCTACCTGGCCAACTGACTAGGAGAGCTCCATATTTATGCCCATTACAAAGAAAGGTGATCCATCAGAATGTAGATGTTATAAAACAATATCATTAATATTAAAGGCACATAAAATCTTACTGAAGATAATTCAGACAGTTGAGGTAATATATTGACAGGGAACTTCCGGAAAGGCAAGCTGGAATCAGAAGAGGATGTGGACCAAGAGATATCATTGCTTATGTCAGATGGATTTTGGCTGAAAGCAAAGAATACCAGAAAGATGATTATTTTAATTTTTATTGATTATGCAAAGATATTTGGCTATGTGGATCCTAACACGTTATGGATAACTTTGAGAAAAATGGGAAATCCATAACAGTTAGTTGTACCCTTGAAGAAACTGTACATAGTCCAGCAGGTTCAAACAGAACAAAGAAATCTTGTGATGTTTAAAATTAGGAAGGATGTGCATCAGGGTTTTATCCTTTCATCATAATTATTCAATCTGTATAGTGAGCAAATAATCTGAGAAACTGGACTATATGAAGAAGAATGTGGCATCAGGATTGGAGGGAGGCTCATTTAAAACCTTCAGTATGCAGATGACACAACCTTGCTTACTGAAACTGAAGATTACTTGAAACACTTACTGATGGAGATCAAAGACTACAGTCTGTTGTGTGGATTCACCTCAACACAAAGAAAACCAAGATCTCTTTGCAACTTGACCAATAAGCAACATCACAATAAATAGAGTAAGATTGAAATTGTCAAAGTTTTTGTTTTACTTGGATTCACAATTAAAACCCAGGGAAGCAGCAATCAAGAAGCAGATGATTTATCAATTGTCTATAATTTTGTTTCATTGTTTTCTGTATTTATTGGAATAAATCACATGAGCAAATGATCATGGATAATATTGTTCATCTTACCTTGAAAATACATATATCATATGAAAATTAAAAAAAAAAAAAAATGTTAATAGTGGCCATTACAGTGAATAAGAAAAAATAGGAAAACTTCTATCAATCCAAATTAAAGCACAAGAAAGAAGGGGAAAAAAAAAAAAAGCAGGATAAATGGAAATCGTGAAAAAAAAACAGAAGACATAAACCTAAATATACTAGTCATCACCTTTAGTATAGTAGATTAAAGCTTCTGGTTAAAAGAAAGTTTCTCACATTGTATACTTAAAAAAGGAACAGTGCATTTTTTAAAGAAAAAAGTTGAAAATTAAAGAACATATGATATCATGCACTGAGAATAATTCAGCAACATTTCTGCGATATTCCTGCCAAAAGTGGACAACCTGAAACTACACAAGAGGAAACATTATCAGACAAGCCCAAATTGAGGAACATTCTACAAAATAAGAGGCTAATACTCTTCAAAGATCGTAAATCATGAAATATAAAGACAGACCTCTTCCAAATCACAGGAGAGTAAAAAGACATAACCAATGAATACAATGCAAAATCTTGTATTTTCTTTTGCTATAAAGGACATTATTGGGACAATTGGTAAAATCTAAATGGGGCTCATAGATTAAATAATGGAATTATATTAATGTTAATTTATTGATGTTTATAACTGTACTATGGTTATGTATGTTCTGGGTTTTAGGACATATACATAGAAATTTGTAGAGATAAAGTGGCATCAAATCTGCAATTTACTCTTAAATGGTTCAGAAAAAAAAATATCTAAAGGCAGATACAAAGAAAGGAAAGGAGAAAAAGCAAGCAATAGAGAAAAGATAAGTTGTGTGTTGCAAAACGTTATCATTTAGGGAATTCAGGTGGAGAGTACCGGAAATTCATAATACTATTTTCATCATTGTTCTGAAATTATGTCAAAATTTCTAAAAAAGGAAGGTTAAGGAATATAAAACATACACCAGGAAGAAATATAACCATTATGAAGAATCCTAATAAATAAACGTGAAAGGAAGAAGCATCATTAACTTCCTAATATATCCCAAGTATGTAGAATTGTTCCTGGCACATAGCCCATGCTTATGAAACACTTGCTACATGAAGGAGTCAATAGCATAAAGACTTAAATATAATGTTGTTGTTCGGTGCCATTGAGTCGTCTCCAATTCATAGCAACCCCAGTCACAGCAAAGCACTGACTGGTACTGTGCCAACTCCACAATCCTTGCTATACCTGAGCCCATTGCTGTAGCCACTGTACCGATCCATCTTGTTGAGGGCTTTCTCTCTTTCATTGAACTCTCCACTTTACGAAGCATGACAGACTTCTGCAGGGAATGGTTCCTTCTTATAACACGACCAAAGTAGGTGAGATGAAGTCTGGACATTCTCGCTTCCCAGGAGCATTCCAGCTGCACTTTGTCCAGGACACAGTTATTAGTTCTTTTAGGAGTCCATGGTACTTTCAGCATTCTTCACCAGCACCAAACTCAAAAGCACTGACTTTTTTTAGTCTTCCTTATTCATTGTCCAGCTCTCACATGTGTATGAGGCAATTAGTAAGGTCTGTGTCAAGAGCACCTCAATCCTCAAGGAGATATCTTTGCTCTTCAGCACTTGAAAGAGATCTTGTACAACAGATTTGCCCAGTGCTATACATCGTCTGATATCTTCACTGCTACATCCAATGGTGTTGATTGTTGTTGTTGTTATGTTCTGTTGAGTCAGACCTGACTCATAGAACCTAGTAATATGAAGTCTTTGACAACTTCAATCTTTTCTCCATTTATAGTGATGCTGCTTATAGGTCTCATTGTGAGGATTTTTGCTTTCTTTATATTTAGGTGTAATCCATACTGCACGAGCTCTGGTAGCATAGTGTCTAAGGCACTTGACTGCTAACCAGAAGGCTGGAGGTTCAAACTCTCCAGCGATTCCTCAGAAGGAAGGTTGGGAGATCTACTTCATTAGTGATACCACCTTAGAAACCCAAGGAGGGATCACTATGAGATGGTGCCAACTCGACGGCACATAACAACAACAACAATCCATACTGCAGACTGTATTCTTCAATCTTCATCCGTAAGTGCTTCAAGTCATTCTCACTTTCAGCAAGTGAAGTTGTGTCCTCAGTATATCTCAGATTGTTAATGATTATTCCTCCAATCCTGATGCCATGTTCTTCTTCATATAGTCCAATTTCTTGGATTATTTCCTCAGCATACAGATTGAAGAAGTATGGTGAAAGGAAACAACCCTGACACACTCCCTTCTTGATTTTAAGCCTTTCAGTGTACCCTTGTTCTGATCAAATGACAGCCTCCTAGGCTATGTACAGGTTCCTCATGAGTGCAATTAAGTGTTCTGCAATTCCCATTCTTCTCAATGTTATCTGTAATTTGTTATGATCCACACAATCAAATACATTTGCATAGTCAATAAAACACAAGTAAACATCTTTCTGGCATTATTTGCCTTGAGCCAAGATCCATCTGACATCAGCAATGATATACCTCATTCCACATTGTCCTCTGAATCCAGCTTGCATTTCTGGATGTTCTCTTGTCAATATACTGTTGCAACCATTCTTGAATTATCTTCAGTAAGATTTTACTTGTTTGCAATATTAACGATTTGTTTGATAATTTCCACATTCTATGGGATCACTTTTCTTTGGAATGGGTATAAATATGGATCTCTTCCAGTCAGTAGGCCAGGTGGCTGTCTTTCAAATCTCCTGGCATAGCCAAGTGAGGGCCTCCAGTACGGCATCCCTTTGTTGAAACATCTCAACGGCTATTCTATCAATTCACAGAGCCTTGTTTTTCCCCTTCCTTCAATGCAGTTTTGACATTTTCCTTCAATACCATTGGTTCTTAATCATATGCCACCTAATGAAAAGGATGAATATCTATCAATTCCTTTTGGTACAGTGACTACATATTCTTTCCATCTGCTTTTGATGTTTCCTGCATCATTCAATATTTTGCCCATAGAAGCTTTCAATATTGCAGCTTGAAGTTTAATTTTTTTCTTTAGTTCTTTCATCTTCAGAAATGTTGAGTGTGTTCTTCCCTTTGGTTTTCTAACTCCAAGTCTTTGCACATTTATTTTTAATAATTGACTTTGTCATTTCAAGCTGCTCTTTGAAATCTTCTGTTCAGCTCTTTTATCTTGTCATTTCTTCCATTTGCTTTAGCTACTTTCTGTTCAAGGACAAGTTTCAGAGTCTCTTCTGACACTGTTTTGGTCCTTTCTTCCTTTCCTGTCTTTTTAATGACCTTTCGTTTCTTCTTGGATAATGTTCTTGATAACATTCCACACTTCCTATGGTTTTCAGTCATTGGTGTTCAGTGCATCAAATCTATTTTTTTAATTGGTGTCTAAATTCAGGAGGGATATAGTCAAGATCATATTTTAGCTCTTGTGAACTTGTTTTAATTGTCTTCAACTTCAAGTTTAACTTGCATATAAGCACTTGATGGTCTGTTCCATAATCAGCTCCTGGCTTAGTTTTAGCTGGAGATATTGAGCTTTTCCTTTGCCTCTTGCCACAGATGTAGTCATTCTGATTCCTGTGTACTCCATCTGATGAAGTCCATGTGTACAGCCACCATTGTATTGTTGAAAAAGGGTATTTACAATGAATAAGTCTTGGTTTTACAAAATTCTATCATGTGATCTCCAAAATTATTTCTGTCACCAATGCCAAATTTTCCAAGTACTGGTGATTCTTTTTTGTTTCCAACTTTTGCGTTCCAATCACCAGTGATAATTGGCATATCTGGATTGCATGTTCAGTCACTTTCAGACTGCCAAAGTTTATAAAAATCTTCAATTTCCTAATCATTGGATTTGGTGGTTGGTAGGTAAATTTGAATAACAGTAGTATTAACTGGCCCTTAATAATAGAGAACATTTTACCAAGAAGATACATCAATTTTCAACTTGAATACACCTAAAAAGAAAGCTTCAAAATATTGATCACATGCGAGGCAAATATTTTAATAAACAATATTGACTATAAATGTGGAAAACATAGTTGTCAGTAGAGCAAACCTCAACAAGCTTTAAAATATCAATTATACATGACCCACATTCATTAACCACAATGCAATTAAGCGAGAAAAGAATGACAAATTTTAAAGTATCCATACATTTGAAATTTTTAAAACATATTTCTAAATAGTTCATGGATCAGAGAATGTAATGAAATGTTACATATGAAACAGAGAAAATACTTAGAACTAAATTATAACAAAAATACATTTTATGAGTTATAAGGAGAAATTGAAATGATTCTTAGTAATTTACAGCCTTAAATCTTATATTAGAATGCAAAAAAAAAAAAAGAATGAAAAAGAATGTATTAAATATCCAACACAAAATCTTAGAAAGAAAACCAAGAGAGGAAATGAGATAAAAAAATATATGTATCATTTCATACAGGTTGTATCATTTCATACAGGTTGTATCATTTCTTTGTTCATACTTTCTGAGGCCTTCCATTGTTGTTAAAATCAGCCTATCATGATTTACCATGCTCTGCATGATTCGGCCTCTCTTATTCCTACAAAAAAAATCTCTTCTCCCTCACATCTCTTATTAATATTCTGCACACACTATTCTTAATAGTCCTTAGAAAACCTAAACATTTTCCACATCCTTGGTTTTTGTATTTCTTCTTCCACCTCCTTTGAAAACTTTCCCCAATTCTTCAAAAAACAAGTTCACAATTGCCTTTCAAATTTATTCTAAATGTCCCAATTTCCAAATGTCATCCAAAGAAAACTTTTTCTCTGATTACCATCACATCATCTTCTATTTATTTCAGTTATCCTTTATCACCAATTTGAAATTTTCTGCGTTATATAATTTTGGCTATGAAAAAAATATTTTTTTTTTTTTTTTTTAATCTTTTGACCATTGTTTTCCTAGGACCTAGACCCAGCGTCCGGAGCTCTGGTGCCATAGTGTCTAAGGCATTTGACTGCTAACCAGAAGGCTGGCAGTTTAAACCCATCAACCACTCCTCAGAAGGAAGATTGGACAATCTATTTCTGTAGCGATACCACCTTGGAAACTCAAGGAAGGATCACTATGAGTTGGATCATTCAGATGAGAGTGATTTTGGTTTTTCATTTTGGTTTAGACCAGTTTCTGGAACTCTGTTGGTTCTTAAAATGAATAATTTTAGTTAATTTATTAATTAATCAAATAGTCATTTGTCAATTATTTATTATAGGAATTTAAAGACTGGAGGAAGACATACCACCTGGAAAAAAGAGTGGGGAAAAGTTAGTCTTGGTGAAAGGGCACTGGATTTTTCTAGGTAAAAAGAAGGGAGAATAAAAAGAATAAAACATTGCTACTCAGTGCAATCTGGTGCATTGCAACCCAATCTAACAAAGTAGAAATTCCCCATGGGTTTTCCAAAGCTGTGTTGTTGTTGTTGTTGTTATGTGCTGTCGAGTCAGACCTGACTCATAGTGACCCCTCGTTGGGTTTCCAAGGTGGTATCACTATGGAAGTAGATTGCCCAAATTTCCTTTGGAGTTCCAAATCTGTAACCTTTATATAAACAGAGTGCTACATCCATCTCCCGCAGAGTGGCTGGTCGGTGTATACCAATGACCTTTCAGTTGCCAGCTGAGTGCTTGATAATTGTGACAGGGACAGAGGGAAAAACAATATTTAAAAAAAGTACTATAGATTATTAAACAGGCTTGTCTTGTTTAC
Source organism: Orycteropus afer afer (assembly GCF_000298275.1). Taxonomy (NCBI): domain Eukaryota; kingdom Metazoa; phylum Chordata; class Mammalia; order Tubulidentata; family Orycteropodidae; genus Orycteropus; species Orycteropus afer. The sequence continues at coordinate 480,093 of NW_006922289.1, forward strand.
CATTTTTATACAATACTGGCTGTTTTTGCTAGTCCAAAATGAAATGGGTCAGTCAAAGTGGAAACATAAAAAATAATGCATTCTTTTGTTATTAGGTTTTAAACTATATGCATGGAATAAAAAGGTTCGTGATAGAAAGTAAGATTAAAAACTTTAAAATTAGTTCAGTGAGTTAGAAAATTGTTAGATATATATATTGATATTGTTGGAATCTATAGCATTTGTTCTTTTTAAACAGATCTCATAACTTCACTGACACTTGTTGAAATTTGATTTATTTTGTTACAAAACTAATTTTCAGTGAAAATTGAGATAGAATTTCAGAAAGAAAAGTTATTTGTGCTTACAACATATGAAGTCTCTAAAGGAGGCAATAAAACAATCAGAAAGAGGATCTATCAGAGGAGAAGAATGATTTTATGGCATTAATATATGTACTCTAAATATTAATATATATACTGTAAGGTAAAAGTTACAGTCGATTCAGCTAACTGTAAATTGAAAGAGGAAGATAGTAAAGATCATAAAGTTCAAAACAAATTTGTTCTTGTTGTTGATTCCTTTCTGCTTTGTTTTGCTTTATGGTGATGGAGAAAACACACACACACATACATACAAGGTATGCATTGCTTAACGTCCATAATACATTTTGTGAAATAGGACAGAATGTGATTTGGATGTTGTGCAAACACCATATTAATGCATTATGGGAGCTTCCTTCTGATCATCCACTTAGCCACTTCTGCTGCTGCTCTTGCTAGAGCTACTAGTGGAGGGCAAAGGAGCAGGCAATGACAGAAGTGGGGGCTGAGATGATGGATAGAAAAGCAAGTGAAGATGAGCTATGCACACTGCCTCATCTCCTATACCTCACCTATGGTCCAGTGCTTCAAGAGGCCGGGCTTAGTGTCTTTAAAATCATTAGCAGGCAATAACAATCAAAAGGAGAGTGGCATTCCTTAAAAAAAAAAAAAAAAAAAAAACTTGTGAGAGTATGGATGTATATGAGGTTAGGGATTGCACAAACCAACATTAAGTAATGTGTGTAATTTGTATTGTAATTTGGATGAAACTTTACAGAGCAAATAAACTTTCCATACGGCAGCTAACATACATTTTGTGTCATGAAATTCACTGCAATTTCCCACAATGCAACTGCTCCCCTCCCATTGTGTCCTTCTAGTTACTTCTTCCCTGTGTCCTTCTTTCCCATGAACTCTTGCTTCCTGAGGTCTTTGAATACACAGCCATTCTATTCTCTTATGATTAATCTCTCCAAGGACTGTATCAATCTAATGGAAATGTTTAGCTCATATGCCTGTCTTTTGTTTGACTGGAAGCCACAGGAGTAGGTTCAATTCTAGACAAGAAGGGCAGCTAGAGGCCATAGTTTCAGTTGTTCCATAAGGCTCTATCAGACCAACAAACCTGGGCCCCTTTTTCTTCTTTTAGTGATTTTGAGATTTTTTTCCACAATATTCTCCCACTCTATCCAGGATCTCTTGCATAGCTCCCCCTGCGAGTGGTTGACAGTGGTAGCCAGGCATCATCTACTTCTTTTACACTCATAGTCATATAGGCTGAGGATTGCATGGTGTACAAGTTGCTTGGACTAATTGTTTCCATGCATCATTGGTTTTTTTCATTCTTCTTTGCTTTGGACAAGAGGTGCATCATTCCATCTAGATGATGACTTGCAAGCCTTCAAGATCCTAGTCACTACTCACCAAAGTAGGATTTGGAAAATTGTTTTGTGTAGTATGTTATGACAATTGACCTTGATGCCCCTGGGCCTACAGTCCTGAGCCTACTGGTCCAACTACTTGCTCCCTCTGGATAGCTGTGTCCAAGAAGTGACTACAACCTTGTCCCTTGTCACCTCTACTATGTACTTGGGAATTCCTACAGAACATGTAGAAATATTGTCTATCAACACTATACTTGGTCATGGGCACACTTGCTTCTGCATAGACATACCTAATAATTCAGCCTTTTCATCCACCTATACACCCTGCGATCAATTTTGTCTTCCTGACAACAGAGTATTATATGTGCAAAAGGGTCCATCTTTGTTGTCTGTACCTCCCATGCACCTCTCTATGTCTTCCTCTTCTTGAATGCTACCCTGTTGATCACTCACATTTGGAACATTGCCCTTCTCTTCAATCAAATACTTTTCTCTTCTTCTCTAACAGTATTCTCTCCCCTCCCCTCCTACCCTGGTAACTAACAAAGAAAACTTTCTTCCATATATAAACCTTTCCTTGACTTTTTACACTAACGGTCTAATACAACACTTGCCCGTCTGTGATTGACTTATTTCACTCAGCATAATGTCCTCCAAGTCAATGCACGTTACGCAGTGTTTTGCAGATTCTATGTTATTCTTTAGAGTTTCATAGTATTTCTTTGTGTACCATAGTTTGGTTATCCATTCTTCTTTTGATGGGCACTAGGTTGTTTCCAGCTTCTTGCTATTGTAAATAGTGTTTCAATGAACATGCATGGGCATATATCTGTTCTTGTCCTGACTCTCACTTTTTTAGGATATATATCTAGTAATGGAATGGCTGACTCAAAAGGTAATTCTAATTCCAACTTTTTTAAGAGTTTGTTTTACATTCAACAGTACATGTACCTTTAGTTTCACTCCGCATTTACCATGTCCAAACTTAATCCAATCTTCTCTCCTCCCTGCCCAGTAACCATCCCCCGTGCCACACTTAGTTATGCACTCCTGTTTTCCTGCATTTCCTCCATGTGACTATTGCCCTTCTGGTGTCCTGTGGTTGATTGCTCCAAGGGATATATTTCCATAGTGCATGTGGGTGCATCACACTGGGTTGAATGGTCTGCATGTATATCTGGCTGGGAGCCAGACCTTGAGAGTGAGGTTTATTCCAGGCCCATACGGGAGTCTCACCAGACTCCATCCAACTAATAATTCTGGTAATTATTGGGTTTTTGGATTTTGTTCCATGTTTTTCCTCCCACTCTATCCAGTATCTCCCAATTTGATCCTTTCCTGAGTGATTGACATTGGTAGTTAGGCATCATCTCGTTCTTCTTTCTGGTCTAGAAGGAACATTGTGTCCTAGGGTAATTGCTTCCAAATGCCCTTGTTATTTATTTATTTATTTAGTTAGTTAGTTTTTTTTGTCACTCTTCTTCACTTCCGACGATAGGAGATCATCCTTCTCTAATTACAACTTTTTAAGGAATCACCATACTGCTTTCCATAGTGATTGTATCATTTTACAGTCTTACCAGCAGTTTATGAGAGTCTCAATCTCTCCACATTCTCACCAGCATTTGTTATTTTCTCTCTTGTTGAACTTTGCTACTTGTGCTGGAGCAAGATGGTATCTCATTGTTGTTTTGATTTTCATCTCTCTAATAGCTAATGATCGTGATCATTTCTTCATATATTTGTTAGCTGCCTGAATATCCTCTTGGTGAAGTGTCTATACATGTCTTCTGCTCATTTTTTAATTGAATTGTGTTTTTCTTGGTGAAGTGTTGGAGTTTTCTATAAATGCTAGAGATAAGTCCCTTGTTATAAATATCATTGTCAAATAGTTTTATCCCAATTTGTAGGTTCTTTATTGATTCTGTTCAAGAAATCATTGGAAGCACATAAAAATTTAATTTTTGGTAGGTCCCATTCATCAAGTTTATCTTCTGTTGTTTGTGCATTTTGGGTTACATTCGATAGTCTATTTTTGCCATATATTCCAAACCAAAAACGAAACTCACTGTCGTTGAGTTGGATCTGACACATAGCAAGCCCTCCTTGGGTTTCTGAGGCTGTATCACTATACAAGTTGATTTCCCAATCTTCCTTCTGAGGAGTGGCTGTGGAGTTTGAACCACCAGCCTTCTAGTTAGCAGTCAAATGTCTTCGCCACTACAGCACCCGAGATTCTATGTCATAAATTGGCCCCTAGTTTTCCCATGAGGAACTATAGAGTTTTAGGCTTCACATTTCAATCTTTAATCCATCTGGGGCTAGTTTTTGTGTATGGTGTGAGGTACAGCTTGTGTTTCATTTTTCTGCAAATGGATATCGTTTTGCCAGCAATATTTGTTAAATAGATAATCTCTTCCCCGTTTAATGGATTTTGGCCCTTTGCAAAGATCAGCTGACCATAGGTCAATGGATCTATTTCTGGGTTCTCAATTCTATTCCGTTGGTGTATGTGTCTATTGTTGTACCAAAACTAGGCAGATTTGAATACTATGGCTGTATAGTAAGTTAAGATTCAGGAGTATGAGACCTCCTACTTTGTTGTTCTTTTAAAGTAATGTTTTGCTTATTCAAGGTTTCTTTCTTTTCTATATAAGGTTAATTATTTTTTTTTTCCCATATCCTTGAAGAATGTTGATGGGATCTGGATTGGGATAGCATTGTATGTATAGATTGCTTTGAGTATAATTGACATTTTCACAATATTCAATCTTCCTATCCATGAGTATGGCATGTTCTTTCATTTATGTATTTCTCTTTGGTTTCTTGAAGTAGTATTTTATTGTTTCCCTTGTAAAGGTCTTTCCTGTCCCAGGTGAATTTTATTCCCAAGTATTTTAATTTATTTTTGTAGCTATTATAATTGGTTTTGATTTCCTTATTTCTTTTTCATCAATCTCTTTGCTGGTATAGAGGAATCCAACTAATTTTCAGATATTGATCTTGTATCCTGCTATGATGTTAAATCTCTCAATTAGTTCCACTAGATTTTTTTTTACTGAGTTTCTTGTATGGAACCAAATCAACACCAAATAGGGATAATTTGACTTCTTCCTTACCAATTTGGACACCTTTGATTTCTCTTTCTTGCTTTAATGACCTGGTTAGGACTTCCAATACAGTGTTGAATAGAAACAGTGATACAGGGCATCTTAGTCTGGTTCCTGTTTGCAAGGAGAATGTTTTCAGTCTCTTTACATTGACAATAATGTTCGCTGTTGGTTTTGCATTGTTGTTGTTGTGTTGTTATTTGCCGTCAAGTCAGACCCCACTCATAGAAACCGCTCCTTGGGTTTCCGAGGCAGTATCACTATGGAAGTAGATTTCTTCATTTCCTTCTGAAGGGTGGCTGGTAGGTTTGAACCACCAGCCTTCTGCTTAGCAGTTAAGTGCCTTAGGCACTATGTTTTTCATAGATGCCCTTTATTATGTTGAGGAATGCCCCTTCTATGCTTACTTTGCTGAGAGTTTAGGTCAGGAATGGGTGTTGGATTTTGTCAAATGCCTTTTCTGCATCAATTGATATGATCACATGGTTCTTTTTCTTTGTTTTATTTATGTGATGCTGTTTTTCTAATGTTGAACCATCTTTGCATATCTGATATGAACCCCACTTTTGTCATAATGAATTACTTTTTGGAAATGTTGTTGGAGTCTATTGGCTAGGATTTTGTTGAAGGTTTTTGCATCTATATTCATGAGGGATATTGGTCTGTAGTTTTCCTTTTGAGGAAGTCTTTGCCTGGTTTTGTTATCAAGGTTATGCTTGCTTCATATAATGAGTTTGGGAGGATTCCATCTTATTCTATGTTTTGGAATAGTTTGAGTAAGATTGGTGTCAGTTCTCTGACTGTTTGGTTTTAGCAGTATATTGACAAAGAACTTCCAGAAATGCAAACCAGATTCAGAAGAGGATGTGGAACAAGGGATATCATTGATGGTATCAGAGGGATCATGGTTGAAAGTAAGAGTACCCAAAAGATGTTTACTTGTGTTTACTGACTATGCAAAAGCATTCAATTGTTTGGATCATAACAGATTATGGATAACAATGGTAAGAGTGGGAATTCAAGAACAGTTAACAGTGCTCATGAGGAACTTGTGCATAGACTTGTGCATAGGAGGCTGTTGTTCAAACAGAACAAAGGGACACTGCATGAGTTAAAATCAGTAAAGGAGTGCATTGGGGTTGTATCCTCTCACCATTCTTATTAAATTTGTATGCTGAACAAATAATCTGAGAAGCTGCATTCTCATGTGGCATCAGGATTGGAGGAAGACTGATTACTAACCTGCAATATGCAGAGGACACAACCTTGCTTGCTGAAAGTGAGGATGACTTGAAGCACTTACTGATAAAGATTAAAGACTCTAGTCTACAGTATAGATTACATCTCAACGTAAAGAAAATGAAAATCCTCACACCTGGACCAATAATCTGCATCATGATAAATGGAGAAAAGATTGAATTTGTCTAAGATTTCATATTACTTTGTTTCACAATCAATCCTAATGGAAGCAGCAGTCAAGACATCAGATGACATATTGCAATGGGCAATTCTGCTGCAGAAGGCCTCTCTAAAGTGCTCAAGAGTAGAGATATCTTTTCAAGGACTGAGGTGCACCTTACCCAACCCACGGTATTTTCAATCACCTCACATGCATGTGAGAGCTGGACAATGAATAAGGAAGACTGAAGAAGAGTTGATGTTTTTGAGTTGTGGTTTTGGTGAAGAATACTGAAAATTCCATGGATTGCACAATAACTAACAAATCTGTCCTAGAAGAAGTGCAGCCAGAATGCTCCTTGGAAGCAAGACTGGCCAGACTTCATCTTACCTGCTTGGGTCATGTTGTCAGAAGGGACCATTCCCTGAAGATGGATATCACACTTGGTAAAGTGGAGGGTCAAGAAAAAAGGGGAAGACAGACCCTCAAGGAGAATTGACACAGTGGCTGCAACCATGGTTCCAGGTGTTGCAATGATTGTGAAGCTGGCACAGGACTGGGCAGTGTTTTGTTCTGTTTTGCATAGAGTTACTGTGAGTCTGAGACAACTCCTTCATACCTAACAACAAAAACAGCAATCACATAAGTATATACATATACAATACCCATTGTAGAAGGGTTAAGAAGAATCATTTCCAATCACAGAAACAATATAGGACAGAGTAGAACTGTCCTACAAGGTTTCCAAGCTGTAATCTTTATGCAAGTTTCAGAGTCTCCTCTGACATCCATTTTGGTCTTTTCTTTCTGTCCTGTCCTTTTAATTACCATTTGCTTCCTTTATGCATAATGTTCTAAATTTCTCCACAACACATCTGGTCTTGGGTTATTGGTGTTTAATGCTGCAAAAAAAAAAAAAAAAAAAAAAAAAAAAAGACATGGAGGCAGCATATTTGGATCTCCTTTAACTTTATAGGAATGACACAGAATCATAATTAGTTGCTCAGTCTGGGCTCTTCCCTGCTTGAGGAAGTGTTACAAAGTTTTTTTCAGATCTGGTAATAGGTACACCTCAGGAGAAAACTCATTAGCAACTTTTGATATCCATATAATATAATCTTGCTTGCTGAAAATGAAGATAACCTGAAGTGCTTACCGATGAAAATCAGAGACTACAGTCTTCAGTATGGGTTGCATCTCAACATAAAGAAAGCAAAAATCCTTACAACTGGACCAATAAGCAACATGATGATAAATAGAGAAAATATTGAAGATGTCAGGGATTTCATTTTACTCTGATCCATTCAATTCACAAGGAAGCAATAGTCAAGGAATCAGAGGAAACATTGCACTCGGCAAATCTGGTGCAGAATACCTCTTTAAGGATGTTATTTTGAAGACTAAGGTTAGGATGACCCAAGCCATGGCATTTGCAATAGACTCATACGTGTGTGAAAGTTTGACAATGAATAAGTAATACGTAAGTAGAAGTGGTGCATTTGAAATATGGTGTTGGTGGAAAAAAAGAAAGAAAACTCTCTGCCCTCGAGTCCATTCTGACTCATAGTAACCCCTTTGTATTCCTGAGGTGGTAAATCTTTATGGAAGTAGATTTTTCCAGTCTTCCTTCTGAGGATTGGCTGGTGTGTTTGAACCGCCAACCTTCTGGTTAGCAAATATCCTATATACATACTGAAAATACCGTTGATTGCCAGATGAACAAAGAAATCTGTCTTGGAAGAAATATAGCCAGAATGTTCCTTAGAACTGAGAATGGCCAGATTTCAGCTCAAGTATGTCTGTCATGTTGTTAGAAGGCTGGTCTTTGGAGAAGTATATCATGCTTGGTAAAGTAGAGGGTCAGTGAAAAAGAGGAAGACCTTCAACAAGATGGATCTACCCTGTGGCTGCCATGATGGGTTCTAGCATACTAAATACTGTGAGGATGACACGGGAGCAGGAAGTGCTTCATTCTATTCTGCGTAGGGTCAGTATGAATCAGAGGTGACTGGAGGGAAAATAACAACCACAGTCTTTACTGAAGCAGATTGCCACATCTTTCTCCCAGATTTATTTAAAGGTGCTTAATATTGTTGAGAAAAATTAAAATAACTCTATATTGTCTAATATGATATGAATGGTATAAGTTCAAGTGGCACTATAATCAAACATGATTTTTCTAAACATTGCATGTGGGAGAACTGCAGAAAAATTATATATGTATAAATATATCCCATAACTATGTGTCTGTTCCTGGTTTATAAAAATTCACTTGAAATTTTATATTTATTTTTTATGGACACATTTACTTAAATATCTCATAAATGTTATTAAATTCATGTAGAATAATTTTTGTACTTTCTGTTTACATAATCATGTCAACTGAGAGGTACAACTTCTTTACTAATTTTCCAATTGGAACATATATTTCTTTTTTTCACACTTTGATGTCTTAATGTTCTAGCTACAGTAGCCAATAAAATATTCAATATAAATAGGGATATGGAATATTTCTTGGCATAAAGGAGTAAGCGTCTCTAATGCTAGATCCATTTGCTGCAACATTTCAATGGATATCATGTAAATTCCTGGAGCCTTGTTTCTCTCCAACTCCTTCAAACAGCTTAAACTTCTACTCTCAATACCATCAGTTCTTGATCATATGCTGCCTCCTGAAATGGGTGAATGTTGACCAGTTCTTTAGAGTACAGCGACCATATATTCCTTCCATCTTCTTTTGATTCTCCCTGCATTGTTCATTATTTTGTCCATACAATCCTTCAACATTGCAATTTGAAGCATCACTTTTTTTTTCCCTTCAGTTTTGTCAGCTTGAGAAATTCACAGAATGTTTTTGATTTTGTAATGCTAGATCTTTCTCATTTCGTTGTAATAATTTTCTTCATCTTTTAAAGCTGCTGTTTGGAATCTTCTATTCAAAACTTATATTTAATTATTTCTTGCTTTTTCTGTAGCTAGTCTCCATTAAGGAGAAAGTTTTCAGAGTCTGTTCTGGCATCTATTTTTGCCTTTTTTTTTTTTTCTTTTCAGCTCTTGTATTAGCCTTTCTTTTCTTCATATATGATATTTTAAGTTTTTTTTTTTTTTTTTTTTCTTTTATACCAGTTGTCTGTCACTTTCTCATACTGTGGTGCTTGTATGTTGCTGTGAGGCTGAAGACTATGCCACTAGTATTTCAAATACTGTCTAGGTCACCCAAGGTGGACAAGTTTCAGTAGAGCGCCCAGACTAAGACAGACTCAGAAGAAAGAAGGGGCCATACACTTCTCAAAGAATTGACCAGTGAAAACCTTATGAATAGCAGTGAAACATTGTCTGATATATTACTGTAAAAGTTTATAAATAGCCCAGAAACATTGTCAGATATACTGGAAGATGACCACATCACATCAGAAGGCACTCAAAAAATGACAGGAAAGAGTTGCCTCCTCAGAGTAGAATCGACCTTAATGTTGTGGATAAAGTAAAGCTTTTGGAAACTACATTTACTGATGTGTCACAGCTCAAAATGGCAAGAAACAGCTGCAAACATCCATTAATAATCAAACATGGAATATATGAAGTATGAATCTAGGAAAATTGGAAGTTGCCAAAAATGAAACGGAACACATAAATCCTGATATTTGAGGCATTAGTGAGCTAAAATGGACTGGTTTTGGCTATTTTGAATCAAATAATCATATGGTCTACTATGCCAGAAATGACAAAGAGGAATGGTGTGGCATTCATTGTCACAAAAATGTTTCAAGATCTTTCTTGAAGTACAATGTTGTCAGTAATAGGATAATTTCCATATGCTTGCAAGGAAGACCAGTTAATATTACTATTATTCAAATATACAGACCAACTGCCAACCAAAGGATGAGGAAATTGAAGATTTTTACCAACTTCTGCGGTCTGCAATTGACCAAACATGCAATAAAGATGTATAGATTATTACTGGTGATTTAATGCAAAAGTAGGAAACAAAGAAGAATCGCCAGTAATTGGAAAATATGGCCTTGGTAATAGAAATGATGCTGGAGATCACTTGATAGAATTTTGCAAGACCAAGACTTATTCATTGCAAATAACTTTTTTCAACAACATAAGCAGTGACTATACAGGTGGACTTCACCAGATGGAGCATAAAGGAATCAGATCCACTACATCGGTGGCAAGAGGTGATGGAGAAATTCAGTACCTTCAGCCAAAACTAGGCCAGGAGCTGAATGTGGAACAAACCATCAACTGTTCATATGAAAGTTCAAGTTGAAGCTGAAGACAATGAAAACAATTCCATGAAAGTCAAAATCTGAACTTGTTTATATACTTCCCAGATTAAGAAATCATCTAAAGGATATATTTGAGGCAATGAATCCAATGACTGAAAACCAGAGGAATTGTGAGATGACATCAAGAAAACCATGCATGAAGAAAACAAAAGATCATTTAAAAGACAGGAGAGGAAGAAAAGACCAAAATGAATGTCAGAAGAGACTCTGAAACTTGCCCTTGAGTGGAAAGTAGCTTAATCAAATGGAAGAAATGACAAGATAAAAGAGCTGAACAGATTTCAAAGAGCAGATCTAGAAGACAAAGTCAATTATAATAATGAAATGAGTAGAGACCTAGAGTTAGAATGCCAAAAGTGAAGAACAAGCTTGGCATTCCTCAAACTGAAAGAACTGAAAAAAAATTCATACCTCAAGTTGCAATATTGAAAGATCATATGGGTAAAATATTGAATGATGCAGGAAACATCAAAAGAAAATGGAAGGAATACAGAGTCACTGTACCAAAAAGAATTGGTCAATAGTCATCCATTTAAGGAGGTGTCATATGATCAAGAACCAATGATACTGAAGGAAGAACTTGAAACAGCTCTGAAGGAACTGGCCACAAATAAGGCTCCAGGAATGGATAGAATACCCATTGAGATATTTCAACAAATGGATGCCACACTGGAGGCACTCACCCACCTCTGCCAAGAAAATGTCACACCTTTCCTCTTTGTCATTCCTGGCACAGTAGATCATATCTGACTCAAAATAGCCAAAACCAGTCCACTTTAGCTAACTAATAGCTCAAATATCAGGCCTGCACAAAAGGTGAGGAAATTCTACCACTGAACCACCATTACCCCAATCACCATAAAAAATGTCTTTCATCATTCGCAGTGGTCAGCTTGTTTGATGAACAATTGACTGATAAATTTTCTGAAACAAAATGCTAAAGCCACAGTTCCTTAATGCAACAAATATAATAATGATTCCTTTCATAATAATAAACTGCATTTCAATTCCTAGAATACCCTATTTGAACGCATATAATGGGAGAGATCAGTGAGTAAGCACAAGCCCGCCTTGTTTCAGTACCTATGCTTAAACTTAAGACTTAAGGCACCTACTGATGAAGGTTGAAGAATACAGTCTGCAGTATGGATTACTTCTCAACATAAAGAAAACAAAAATCCTCACAACTGGACCAATGAG
>NW_006922289.1:492314-536350 GCF_000298275.1 Orycteropus afer afer
ATAGCATGGATTGTGGGGCTGGCGCAGGATCGGGCAGTGTTTCGTTCTGCTGTGCATGGGGTCGCTATGAGTTGGAAACGACTCGACGGCACTTAACAACAAACAACAACAACAATGGGAGAGACTGCAATCAGGAGACCACCGGTTGGTTGATTCTCAAATTGATATGAGAGGAAAAGGGTGATATATAAAGAAAGATATTAGAAATAGTTTTCTAAGCCATCTATCATGTAAGATTTTCGAGGAAGTACAATTTACTCTGAAAAAGAGGGCAAAGAGAAGCATTTCTGTTGTTTTGACTAGATTTCACATGAGTAGAGACAACATTTCAAGAAGAAAGGTGGTTTGTATATGGAAAAAGCTGATTTTAGTTGGGCTGGAGATTTTTTTTTTTTTTCCTTAAGTGGAAAATAATATCCTTGTGTGCATAGTGGTGTTCCTGTGAGTTGTTGCAATACCGCCCCACCATTCACTGATGTCACTAAACAACTTATGGTTGACCACTAAATTTCAAACCTGCTTGAAAGTGTATAAAGAAATATATCAACAACTCAAGCAAACCACTTTGACCATTGCAACCTGATTTACTCTAAAATTTCATAAACTATCTTCCTCCAACAAAAATACAGAGTAAGAAGGAGATATTTTAGTATTTTATTAGCTTTGAATTTAAAAGTTGTGAATCCCTACACAGACAAAATGCCATCATTTTCTGACACTGATTCCTCAATCCAAATACAATTTGTATCTGTTTTCATGGTTCCTTTTATGCTTGTATTAATAAAATAAGCTTTCAGAAATGTATCCTTCTTACTGCACTTTGTAAATGAGAGGAACTATTTAAAATCTAAATTTTCATCTATTTTTGCCCTTGTGGGAACTGTGTATATATGATTCCTATGAGAAATATCAGGAGGAATATTCTGGCACTTGACAGATAAGAGCAGTTCACGCCTAGACCCTTTTTACAAATTAAGTTGAACTGTAAAAATTGAAAGAGGATGCACTTGGGCAAACTGATGCAAGATAAAGAAGAGAAGATGAAAGTAATTCCAATTAGGGGATGTAAAGAGCTCTGTCAGAGGGATGGGATCAAAACTGGTTCAGGGTTTATAAACTCACAAAAGGAAATTAAGACACATAAATGAGTGAACAAGTCTGCTTTTTAACGTGGTTATTGAGCTGAGGTAAGTCTAGGGCTAAGCTGGACTGAGATCAAAGTTAGAGTTTCAGGAAAGCCAACATTAATTTGCACCACTTTTATCAGCTGAGTCATATGGGAATGAAAGGTGATCTAAAAATGGTTATTTTGTCAATCACAGAACATTAAACATTTTTAAACTTGCAATGGGTATTCCAGTTTAACAACTTTAATCCTGATCTTTGAATATACACAATATAACTCTGTAGTGGAACACAGGAAGTACATGGAAGATTGAACTATACTAATATAATTATATTTTTTTTAAAAAAAATTAAAGTATGACATATACAGGAATAATATGAACATGTGTCTACAATGTATGAACTCATTAAAGATCAAACAAGCTGATAGAGGTAATTAAATTAACATTTTGACAAACTGAATATTTAAAATTATTTTAAAAAAATTTAAAAAAGAATGGTAAAATCAGGTGCCTATGTTACATATAAAACTTGTAGATGTCTTTCTTGTTGTTGTTATTTGCTGTGGAGTCGGACCGGACTCATAGAGAGCACTCCTTGGGTTTCCGAGGAGGTATCACTACGGAAGTAGATTGCCCAACCTTTCGTTTGAGGAGTGGTTGGTGGGTTTGAACTGCCAGCCTTCTGGTTAGCAGTCAAGGGCCTTAGGCACTAAGCTATAATAAAATCACAACTCTTAAGTTATCTTCTCTGTCAAAGAAAAAATTTCATGTTAGCATGTAGTTTACATTGTCTAGGCTCTAATCAAATAATAAATAGCACAATCAAAAACAGATATATTGTTGGAAGGTGCTGAAGAGTGAATTTCTCCTCATAGTGACCCCAAGAATATTGTCATAGGTAATTAAATAATCCTTGGATGGGCTTGTTAAGCAATACCATAATGGCAGTGACATAACTTTGAACACTCTTCTGCTTTATTTTAAAATTTAGGTGTTTTTCTTAACATTTCATTGACAAAATGGAACGAACAAAACAGGATAGACTATGTTAATAATTGTAGTATCTGCAAATAAATTGAGTTTTTCAGTGAAACTGGAAGTTTAATAACCAAGTCATGATCAATAAATACATAGAACAAAATTGTATATTTTATTTATTTTATTTCCTACTCTTTTACTTATTTATTTATTTTTATTGTGCTTTAGGTGCAAGTTTACAGAGTGGAGTTTGTTTTACATTCAACATTTCATGTGCATTTGGTTTCACTCCACAGTTACCATACCCAACCCTAACACACTATCCTCCCTTTCCTTCCCAGTAACCTCCCCCAGGCCCCTCATAGTTGTACACTCCTGTGCGTCCTGCATTTCACCCATGTGAATGTTACCCCTCTGGTGCCTTGTGGTCGATTCCTGCAAAGGATGCATCTCCATAGAGTATGTGGGTGCATCACCCTGGGTTGAGTGGTCTGTGTGTATGTCTTATTTACTATTGGGCATTTTAAATAACTGAATATGTGTGTCCCTATAAAATCAAATAATTTAAACATACATGATTTTCATGTCCATTTACTCTTCATTTATTGACTCTCATTATCTGAGATTTGACATTTATAACAGTAGAAAAAAATCAGTTATGGTTGCAGTGAGGTATCATTAAGTTGGTTCTAACTTAGAGTGACCCTACATACAACAGAATGAAACACTGCCAGGTCCTGTGCCATCCTCACAAGTGCTGCTATATTTGAGACCCTTTTGGCAGCCACAAGCTGATACTATTTTACCAAAATTTATTTACTTCTCCAAGGACTGTTCCCTCCTGATAACATGTTCAAAGTTTGTAAGATGAAATCTCAACTTGCTTCCTTCCAAGGAACATTATTACTGGATTTCTACCAAGATGGATTTATTTCATTCTTCTGGCAGTGCATGGTATATATAATAGTCTCTGCCAACACTATAATTAAAAATAGATACAATTCTTGGCTTTACTTTATTCATTGTCCAGCTTTCATATGCATATGAGGCAATTAAAAATACCATGGCTTGAGTCAAGTGCACCTTAGTCCTGAAAGAGACATTTTTGCTTTAAACATTTTAAAGAGTTCTTTTGCAAGAGATTTGTCTAGTAAAAAAATCTACCATCCAACTATTTTGCACAATAAGAATGTATGCCTGACAGTCAAGAACACTGAGGTGGGAAGAGAGAGTAACGTTGGCTATGATGATTAGGGCTACATGTCACTTCTCTGGGCCACAATTTTCAGTGGTTTGGCAGTTGTGTGATGGGGTAATTTGGCAGTTATGTTGTGATGAAATTATTTATGTAACGATGTAATGATCCTGCATTTTGTGATAGGGTGTGTTTATCCTTCATTTTTGCATAATATCAATTTTCACCTAATGACCTGCTTTTTGGAACCTAATTATGTTGATAAGTGAAGAGTGAGTGCATAATAATACTCATTCAGATTCTT
Organism: Orycteropus afer afer; assembly: GCF_000298275.1. Classification (NCBI taxonomy): domain Eukaryota; kingdom Metazoa; phylum Chordata; class Mammalia; order Tubulidentata; family Orycteropodidae; genus Orycteropus; species Orycteropus afer. Next base: position 495,919 of record NW_006922289.1, read on the forward strand.
CAACTGTATTCTTTACTTAAAGAAGCAACTATGCCAATATTAAAAAATAGATTCATATAAACTTTTTTAATGATCACACATTTAGTCATAGTCTGCTAGTCATTATTATTTTAATTTTTACAAAGATTCATTAATCCAATATTATGGGTTTTTATTAATGTAGATTTCCAAGTTAACCCAACACTTCTATTTCTAAGATAAATTATATTGATAAGTATAATTTATCTTAAGGTAAATTATATAAACAAGTTAAAAATTGGCTGAGGCAGATATTAGCGAAAGTTCCCATAGGAGATAAACATTTAAATTTGAAATAATTGATGTGAAAATCTAAATATATATTGCCCTTGGGCTGAACTCATGACTAATGGGCTTGATTATCTTCCAAGTTAAGTTTAGATGTTTAGCATAGCTTCACTTGTATCCAGATATCTAAGTTATTTAGCATTGAATGTAAAGTTAATTTTTAGATGGTTGATTTGGGCAGATTAGGAAATAGTAAATTGCTAGAAAACTTTAGTCCACAATCTTTTCTCCCTCAAGGCTGGTGAATGACTCAAAACAAGAAAGAAGACAGCTAATCGATAGGGCTCTTTATGAAAATGAAGTAAATTTTCCTTTTTGGACAGGAGACAATAATTCCAACACAAAGAAACTATAAATGCTTAAACAATTGTTTGAGTCCCTTTACTATTCCTTCTCATACTGATATACTTTAGATTGTGTTTCTCCAATCTGATATTGAAAGCTAAGCATATATGCCTCCATTCTTATAATTTAAGTTTTATCTCTGTAAGATTGATAGATTCCATAGCAACATTCCAGTCATTACAAGGGATAAATGTTAGTTTCTGTAAGTAACATTAGTTTACTAGGATGATGGCATGGATACATGACAAATATCTCCCTATACCCACACACTTCTTGTGTAGATAATCTGAAAATTTTAAATCTGGAGACAAAATGAATTTTAAAGATATTCTAATCTAACACTTTTTTTTTCCAAAAGAATATTGTAAACAGATCCAGAGATTTTAAATAAGTCATCCTACATGAAGTTTCTTAACTCTAAAATGGACTTGAGTTTGAGACCTTTGATAGGTCAAAAGGTGCTCTACAACATCAAGCTCTTAGTATATTTTTAGCAGCATTACATTCTTTTGTATTCTTATATGTCTTTCCTTTGGCTCCCAACCTATGGAAGATTAAGTTAGGGAAGATCTTACTGTCATCAATGTTACTAAATTCCCTTCCTGTGTTAAAATAATATAAAATGGTTTACAGACAAGATATGATATCAAGTATTAAATATTTATATTATTCTTCAAAATGGTCACAGGATCATTATATTAAAAAAATAATCTGTTCTTGTTAAATGTCATTGAGATGTCTCTGACTCATAGTGACCCTGTACAAAGCAGAATGGAACACCACCCAGTCCTGAGGCAGCTCCACAATTCTTGCTACACTTGGGCCCATTGCTGCCGCCACCGTGTCAATCCACCTCATTGAGGCCCTTCCTCTCTTTCATTGACCCTCCACCTTACCAAGCATGACATCCTTCTCCAGGGAATGGTCCCTTCTGACAACATGAACAAAGTGTTGTTGTTGTTGTTGTTATGTGCCGTCGAGTCGGCCCCGACTCATAGCGACCCCTCCTTGGGTTTCCGAGGCAGTATCACTACGGAAGTAGGATTGCCCAACCTTCCTTCCGAGGAGTGGCTGGTGGGTTTGAACCACCAGCCTTCTGGTTAGCAGTCAAGTGCTTTAGCCACTATGCTACCAGAGCTCCTAGGTGAGATGAAGTCTGGCCATTCTCACCTCCAAGGAGCATTCTGGCTGCACTTCCTCCAGGACAGTCCTGTTAGTTCTTTCAGCAGTCCATGGCACTTCCAGCTTTCTTCTCCAACAACACAGCTCAAAAGCATCAACTCTTCTTCGGTGTTCCTTATTCATTGTCCAGCTCTCATATGCATATGAGGCAATTGAAAATACCATGGCTTGTGTCAGGCACACCTTAGTCCTAAAGGAGACATCTTTGCTCTTCAGCACTTGAAAGAGATCCTTTGCAGCCAATTTGCCCAGGGATATACGTCCTCTGAAATCCTGACTGTTGCTTCCATTGGCGTTGATTTTAGAATCAAGCAATGTGAAGTATTTTACAATTTCAAACTTTTTTCCATTTATAGTAATGCTGTTTATAGGTTCAGTTGTAAGTTTTTTTTTGTTGTTGTTGTTGTTGTTTGTTTGCTTGTTTTCTTTATATTGAGATGTAATCATATGGCAGACTGTATTTTTCAGTCTTCATCAGTAACTGCTTCAAGTCATCCTCATGTTCAGCAAGCAAAATTGTGTCATCAGCATATCACAAGTTGTTAATAATTCTTCCTCCAATCCTGACACCATGTTCTTCTTCATATAGTCCAGCTTCTTGGGTTATTTGCTCAACATACAGATTGAACAAGAATGGTGAAAGGATACAACACTGACACACTCCTTGATTTTAAACCATGCAGTGTTCCCCTTCTGTTTGAATGACAGCCTCCTGGTCTATGTACAGGTTCCTCATGAGTACAATTAAGTGTCCTGGAATTCCTTCTCTCTGCTATCCACAATTTTTCTATGATCCACACAATCAAATCCTTTTGCATAGTCAATAAAATACAAGTAAACATCACTATGGTATTCTTTACTTTGAGCCAAGATCCATCTGACATCATCAATGATATCCCTCATTCCATGTCCTCATCTGAATCCATCCTGCACCTCTGAAAGTTCTCTGTCAATATACTGCTATAACCATTTTTTAAATTATCCCCAGTAAGATTTTACTTGTGTGCAATGTTTATTATATCGTTTGATAATTTCCACATTCTATGAGATCACCTTCTTTGTACAAATATGGATCTCTTCCAGTCAGTTGGTCAGGTATCTGTCTTCCAAATCCCTGGGCATAACTGACTGAGTGCCTGCAGGGGGCATCCATTTGTTGAAACATCTCAACGGGTATTCTGTCAATTCCTGGAGTCTTGATCCTTGCCAATTCCCTCAGTGCAGCTTCAACCTCTTCCCTCCATACCATTGGTTCTTGAACATATGTCACCTCCTGAAATGGATGAAGATTGACCAGTTCTTTTTGGTACAGTGACTCTGTGTATTCCTTCCATCTCCTTATGATGCTTCCTGCATCATTCAGTATTTTGTCCATAACATCTTTCAATATGGCAACTCGAAGCTTAATTTTTTTCCTCAGTTCTTTCAGCTTGAGAAATGCCGAGCGTGTTCTTCCCTTTTGGTTTTCGAACTCCTGGTCTTTGCATATTTCATTATAGTAATTGTATTTGTCTGCTCAAGCTGCTCTTTGAAATCTTCTATTCAGATCTTTTATCTTCTCATTTCTTCCAGTTCCTTTAGCCCTCTAAAGGGAGGGACAAGGAGAAGTCGTGGGGACCTCAAGAGCAGGAGAATATCCAGGTTAAAATGGGTGGGAGGCAAGGTTAGGCCCCAAGGCCCCTAAAGCCAGGAAAGGGAGGGCCCAGGAACAGCCCCAGAGACCTGAGGAGCAGCAAGATAGCCAGGTTAAAAGGGATGGAAAGCAAGGCTAGACACCAAATGCTCTAGAGACAGTAAAGGCAGGGACCAGGAGCAGCCTCAGGGACCCCAGGAGCAGCACAATCCAGGTAAAAAGGGGCAGGAGGTAAGACTAGGCCCCAAGCCCCTTAGAGCCAGCATAGGGAGGAACAAGGAGAGGCCAGGGACCACAGAGTGGCAGGTTTTGGTTAGGCATTGTAGGAATTATGTAAGAAGAGTGTCGACAGGTTTCCAACAACTAAGGGAGACAAACTTGTCTGTCAGTTTGTCATCCTGTGAGGCTTGTGCATTGCTGTGAGGCTTAAGGCTGTGCTACAGGTGTTTCAGACACCAGCAGAGTTGCACATGGTGCATAGGTTTCAATGCATCTTACAGAATAAGACAGACTAGGAAGAAAGAGGAGGCCATCCACTTGTCAAAAGTTGACCAGGGAACACCTTATGAATAGCAGAGAAACAGTGTCAGCTATATTACTGGGCAACTTCATGAATAGCTTGGAAACATTGTTCAACAGAGTGCAGGAAGAATAGCCCTTTGTGTAGGAAGGCACTCAAAATAGGACTGGGAAAGAATTGCCTCATTAGAGTAAAACCATCCTTAATTATTTGGATAAAGTAAGTCTTTCAGGACCTCCATGTGCTGCTATGGCACGACTCATATTGAGGAGAAACAGCTGCAAGCATCCATTAATAATCGGAACATGGAATTACGAAGTGTGAATCTAGGAAAATTGGAAGTTGTTAAAAATGAAATGGAACTCATAAAGATTGATATCCTAGGCATTGTTGTTGTTGTTGTTATGTGCCGTCAAGTCGGCCCCGACTCATAGCGATCCCTCCTTGGGTTTCCAAGGCAGTATCACTACGGAAGTAGGATTGCCCAACCTTCCTTCTGAGGAGTGACTGGTGGGTTTGAACCGCCAGACTTCTGGTTAGCAGTCAAGCGCCTTAAGCACTATGCTACCAGAGCTCCCATCCTAGGCATTAGTGAGCTGAAATGGACCAGTTTTGGCCATTTTGAATCAGACAATCATACGATCTAGTATTCAGGGAATGGCAAATTGAAGAGGAATGTCAGGGCATTCATCATCAAAAAAGATGTTTCAAGATCTGTCCTAAATGGATAGGATAATATCCATACACCCACAAGGAAGACCAGTTAATACAAATATTATTCAAATTTATGCACCAATCACCAAAGCCAAAGATGAGGAAATTGAATATTTTTATCAATTTCTGTAGTCTGAAATTGACCAAAGTTGCAATCAAGATGTGTTGCTTATCATTGGTGATTGGAATGCAAAAGTTGGAAAGAAAGAACAATCAAGAGTTGTTGGAAAATTTGGCTTTAGTGACAGAAAAAACGCTGGGGATTGATAGAATTTTGCAAGACCAGCGACTTATTCATTGCAAACATCAGGTTTCAACAACACAAGTGGTGGCTATCCATGTGGACTTCACCACATGGAGTACACAGAAATCAGATTGACTACATCCATGACAAGAGGAGATGGAAAAATTCAATATCTTCAGCCAAAGTCAGGCCAGGAGCTGATTGTGGAACAAACCATCAAATGCTCATATGCAAGTTCAACTTGAAATTGAAGATAATTAAAACAAGCCCATGGGAGCCAAAATATGATCTTGAATATATCCCTCCTGAATTTAGAGACAATCTAAAGAATAGACTTGATGCTTTGAACACCAATGACCACAAACCAGATGAATTGAAGGATGACATCAATCATCCATGAAGAAAGCAAGAGGTCATCAAAAATATGAGAAAGAAAGAAAAGACCAAAATGAACGTCAGAAGAAACTGTGAAACTTGCCCTTGAGCGAAGAGTAGCTAAAACAAATTGAACAATAACCTGTAGGAAAACAAAATTTCAGAGAGCTTCTCCAATGTCTATAAATAGATATAATAGCTTCTAGGATCACATTTTTCAATTAAAATGATATTTAAAGAAATACAAGTTTGTAGTTCAAAAGAAACATGAAAAATGATTCCATTATAGCAGATGAAACATTTTCTTATGTTGAAAATTAATTTTCTAAAGAATCATAGGGATAGGGCACTTTACGTCATTCATTGCACATCACTACAGCATAAAGAATTGGAAGTATTTGTCCTCTTTGAGTCGCATACAGGATAACAGCCATTTTGTTAAGTATGTTTATTTCATAATTCTTTTCTCAACATCAGTAACATAAAAAAAAATGTGTTATAAAAAACACTAATGAAATTAGTTACCTGGAATTAACAAATTATCTCTCCAGTCAAAACACAAGTGACTTTTCATAGAGAGAAATCAAGTTGAAAAGAATTCATTTGTCATTTCAATTATTTTCTCCCATTTGGTAGTCACTATGGCCAAATATATCTAAATTGAGGTGTTTTAAACACTTTTTTTGTGGACTGACAATTTGTTAACAAGTGAAATACAATAGAAAATTATTTAATTTATTTTTCATGCTTAAAATAATTAGATAAGTATATGATTATCTCTCCCTTCCTGACTCTATGACATTTATAACCATAGTACAGTCAAAAGTCACATGGATGGTCCTAGGGAAGGCACTTGCCATTGTACTTGTATATTAATTCTTCTATAAAATTTACTCTATCCTAACTCACACTTGTTATAAAACATAATTCTAACTGAATGGCTAGCTATTTATTTGGATTTATTATCTTACTCCAAGTTACATAAAGATAAAATTACAGTAACAACTCATTTATCAGTACAATGAAATAATTACATTGGTCACCTTTTTTTTTTTTCCTTTATACTGAAAACTTACCTTTAAGAATGATTTCCATGCACACACACACATACATATACACAGTTATGGTTTGGTTTGTGTTTCCAAATAATATATATATAGTTTCCTAACCCTTAGTACCTGTGAATATGAATATATTTCTCAATATCATCTTTGCAGATGTAATCAGTTAACACAGATTTACAATGATGTAGTGTGGACCTTTAATCCATCACAACTTACTTTCTTTATAACAAGAGGAGAAGAAATCAACAAACATAGAGGAAAGAAGAGTGAATTCATCTGAGACTCAAATTCTGCTGCCCTAAGCCAAGGAATGCCTGGGCTACTGGAAACTGGAAGAGACAAGGGAGATCTTTCTCTTGGAGCCTAAGAGAAAGGATGATCTTTCTAATGCAATGAATCTAGGCATCTAGCCTCCATGTTGCATTTATATGAGATAATTACATTTATGTTGTTATAACTCACCCAGTTTATGGTAACTTTTTGGTACAGCTCTTCAAAAAAACATTCGGGCTGTCCACAAATTTATTTTTTGTTTTAATGACTTTTATCACTTTGTTGGGGTGTGGTGGCTGCTGTGTTACTTTACTGCTGGGAACACTTTAACTGGTATTTCAAATATTACCAGGGTCATCATTGGTGAATGAGGGGCTTCCCCATAAGTCAGACCATGAAGAAATACCTAGCAATCTACTTGTGGAAAAAAAAAAAATGTCCAGTGAAACTTTCATGAATAGGAACATTGTCTAATATTGTTCCAGAAGATGAGATCTTTAGATTGGGAAGCTACCAAAATACAATGCAAAGTAGAGTTCATCTTACTAATAAGGATGGGTTAAAGCTTTTAAGACCTTCATTTGCTGCTGTGGCAGGACTCACAATGAGAATAAAAGTTGCAAACATTCATTAATAATCAGAATACAAAATCTATAAAGTGAATCTAGGCACTGGATGTTGTTAAAAATGAAATTGCATGCATAATGATTCATATCCAAGGCATTAGTAAGCTGAAATGAGCAGCTATTGACTATTTCAAATTGAACAAGCATATGGTCTATTATGCCAGAATAACAATCTGAAGAAAAATGGCATTTCATTCACCATCAAAAAGAATATTTCAAGATAGATACTGAAATACAACAGTGTCAGTGATAGGATAAAATTAGTATGCCTACAAGGAAGACCAGTTAATATAACTATTTCTCACATTTATGCACAAATAACACTGCCAAAGATGAAGAAACTGAAGATTTTTCCAGCTTGTACAGTCTGAAATTGAGCAAACATGAAATCAAGATGCATCGATGAATACTGTGATTGGAATATGAGAGTTGGAAGCAAAGGGCAAGGATTGGTAGCTATAAAATAAGACTTCAGTGACAGAAAAAACACTGGAGATTGCATGGTAGATTTTGTAAGATGAACAAATTATTCATGGTAAATGCATTTTTTTTTCAACAACATGAACAGTGATTGTAACATGGAAATGACCTCTGGTGGATAAGTGATTAAAGCACAGGGCTGCTAACCAAAAGGTTGGTGGTTAGAACCCACCTGCTCTTCCACAGGAGAAAGATGAGGTAGTTTATTTCCATAAAGATTTACTGCCTTGGAACCCCTTTAGGGCAGTTCTTCTTTGTCCTATAAGGTTGTGCTGAGTCAGAATCAACTCAATGGCAGTGGGTTTGGTTTGGGTTTTTATACACATGAATCTTGTCAGTTAGAATACACAGGAATCAAACTGAGTACATGTGTGGAAAGAGACGATACAGAAGCTCAGTATCATTGATCAGATCAAGTGCAGAGGCCAACTGCTTAACAGACCATCAATTGCTTATGTGTAAGTTCAAATGGAAACAGAAGAAAATTAAAAGAAATTCATGAGAGCCAAAGTAAGACTTCAAGTACTTCTGCTCTGAATTTAGAGACCATTGTAAGGGTAGATTTGATGCACAGAACATTAATAACTGAATACTAGAAAAGTTGTGGTATATCATCAGGGATATCAAACCTGGAAAAAGCAAAAGTTCATTAAGTAGGCAGGAGAGAAAGAATACACCACCACCACCCCCAACAAATGTCAGAAGTGACTCTGAACTTTCTCTTGAATTGGGAGTAGCTAAAGGAGCCCTGGTAGCATAGTGCCTAAGGCACTTGACTGCTAACCAGAAGGCTGGTGGTTCAAACCCACCAACCACTCCTTGGAAGGAAGATTGTGCAATCCAACTTCCATAGTGATACTGCCTCGGAAACCCAAGAAGGGGTCACTATGAGTTGGGGACGACTCGACGGCAAATAACAACAACAACAACAAAGCAAATGGAATTTGTGGCTAAGGCACTTGACTGCTAACCAGAAGGCTGGCGGTTCAAACCCACCAGCCACTCCTCGGAAGGAAGGTTGGGCAATCCTACTTCCATAGTGATACTTCCTCAGAAACCCAAGGAGGGGTCGCTATGAGTCAGAGCTGACTCGACGGCACATAACAACAACAACAACAACAACAAAGTGAATGGGGGAAAAATAAAGATAAAGTAAAAGAGCTGAACACAAGATTTCAAAGGGCAGCTTGAGATGACAGAAGGAAGTATTATAATTAATTGTGCAATGACCTGGAGTTAGAAAAACAAAAGGAAAGAAAATTCTTGATATTTCTCAAGCTTTATAAACCGAAGAAGAAAATGAACTATCCCTGGCAATATTGAAGGATTCTGTGGGCAAAATATTGAACCATGAAGGAAGCATCAAAAGAAGGTGAAAGGAATACACAAAGTTATTATACTAAAAATAATTGGTCAACATTCAATGATTTCAAGAGGGAGGATATGATCAAGAACTAACAGTTTTGAAGGAAGAAGCCCAAGCTTCACTAAAGGAATTGGCAAAAAACAAAACAAAACAAAAAGCCTCAAAAAAATGATGGAATACCAGTTGAGATGTTTTCACAAATAGATGCAAGTTTGGATAAGCACACTTGTCTATGTTGAGAAATTTAGAAGAGATCTATTTGGCCAACCAATTGAAAGAGATCCATATTTGTGCCCATTTTAAAGAAATGTGATTCAACAGCATGTGGAAATTATGAAAGAATATCATTAATATCACATGCAAGCACAATTTTGCTGATCATAGTTCAAAAAAGAGTTGCAGTGGCGTATCAACAGGGAACAGCCAGAAATTCAAGCTGAATTCAGAAGACAATGTAGAATGAAGTTTATCATTGTTGGTGTCAGATGGCTGTTGGCAGAAAGCCTAGAATTCCAGAAAGATTTTTACCTGTGTTTTAATGACTATGCAAAGACATTCTACTGTGTGAATTATAGCAAATTATTCATAAGATTGTAAAGAAGGGGAATTCCAGAAGGCCCCTCTCTGTTCATGCAGAATGTCTATAGAGATGAAGAGGCAGGGGTTTGAACAGACCAAGGAAATACTGCATGGTTTAAACTCAGTTTAAAGGTGCATCAAGGTTGTGTATTTTCACCATACTTTTCAATATGTATGCTGAGTAAATAATTCAAGTAGGTGTACTACATGAAGAATAACAGGGCAACAAGATGAGACAATCTTGCTTGCTGAAAGCTAATAGAACTTGAAAGTCTTCCTGATGGACATCAATGAGTATAGCCTTCATTATTGATCCCATCATAACATAAAGAACACAAAAGTTCTCACTCTGGAACAATAAGCAACATCACTATAAACAGAAAATAATGAAACTGTCAAGGATTCATTTTACTTGCATCTACAATAAATACCCATGAAATCAGCAGTCAAGAAATCAGGTAATGTACTGCTTTGAGCAAATCTGCTGCAAAATACCTCTTTACAATATTACAAAACAAAGGTATCACTTTGAGGAGTAAGATATGACTGATCTAAGCTGTGGTCTTTTCAATCATCTCATATGTGTAGGAAAGCTGTGCAATAAATAAGTAACACTGAAGACGAAATGACACCTCTGAATTATGTGCTAGTGAATATTGAATATACCATGGATTACCAGAAGAAAGAACAAATCTGTCTTGGAAGGAGCACAGCCAGAAAATTCCTTAGAAATGAGAATTCTTTAGAAAATTCCTTAGAACTAAAAGGGAAGAGTTTTGTTCCTTCTACTTTGAACATATTCTCAGAAGGGGCCAGTACCTGGAGGAGAGAATCAAGATTGGTAAAATAAAGGGTCAGTAATAAAATGGCAGACCTTCAAAGGGATGATGGATTGATGCTATGGGTATAACAATGGACTCAAACATAGGAACAATTTTGAGGAAGATTCGGGATTGGTCAGTGTTTTGTTGTACATATGGTCACTAGGAGCTGGATCCAACTTCATGGCAGTGAACAATAAAAGCATCTTTGTTTGTTATTAATAGAGCACATGGTATTTTCCAGGGCTTTTTCTCAATTCTAATACATGCAAATCTATCTCAAAGCAAGAATCACAAATTTTATGTTTTTATATAACATTTTAAATATTTTCAATAAAGCAAATAAAATTCCAAAGACCAGAATTCTAATTACAGAAAGGATAGGCATGGTTCTACTCTAAAGCACATATGGTTGCCATTAGTTTGAGACAACTTGATAGCAACAAGTTTGGTTTCAATAGTACAATAATTTAGAAAAATGATAGGCCATGTTTGCAAAACACAAAGCAGTTTGTACAGATATTTATCAATATATAATTAAGACATTTTCCCATCTCTTCCTTTGACTGGTTGTTTATTCATAATACCATTTCCTCAATTGTGGTGCAAAAGACCTCTTTAAAGTGTTAAGGACCAAAGATGTCACTTTCAAGGCTAAGGTGCACCAAACCAAAACCCTGGTATTTTCAATCTCCTCATAAGCATATGAAATCTGGATAATGAATAAGGAAGACAAAAAAAGAGTTGATAGCTTTGAATTGTGGTGTTGGCAAGGAATACTGAAAGTACCATGGGCTTCCAGAAGAAGAAATAAATCTCTCCTGGAAGAAGGGCAACCAGAATGCTCCTTGGAAGAAAGAATGGCCAAACTTCCTCTCACCTGCTTTTCTCATGTGATCAGAAAGGACTATTCCATGGAAAAGTATACCATGCTTGGGAAAGTAGAGAGTCAGTGAAAAAGGAGAAGACTCTCAACCAGATAGATTGACACAGAGGCTGCAACGATGGGGTCATGTATACCAATAGTGAGGAATAGCATACAAGAATAGCACAGGAAAAGGCAGTGTTTCTTTCCGTTGTGCTTAGGGTTGCTATGAGTTGGAGCCGACTCCATGGCATTTAATAACAACAATCCTGTTCCTAATTCTTTAGATGTGAAGATACTTAAACTTTTTTGTCGATTTCATATTAGAGGGAAAAGGGAAAAACTGAGATCAAATAGGAAAGGAATTTTACAAAACTTACACTTAAACAACGTGTAAAAAATCTTGACAGGACAGAGCTATGATTGATGGGCATTGCAATAATTTGTTCCAACTTGAATACATGAGAAATATAGCTATACATGTGTGCTTTATTAATAATCATGGCTATTTCAAAAACTTAATATAATTTTAATCAATGGTCACCTGAATCTTGTTAAACCATTTTACAGAAGAGGAACTGAAATTCATAATTGTTCTAAGTCTTTTCAAGATCAAAGTCAATATTGTGTGACAGAGTTTGACAATCTAGTTTCCCCATGGTCTTTCCAGGGAGCTCTGGTGGCATAGTGCCTAAAGCATGTGGCTGCTAACCAGAGGGCTGGTGGCTCAAACCCACTAGCCACTCCTTGGAAGGAAGGCTGGGCAATCTGCTTCCGTAGTGATACTGCATCGGAAACCCAAGGAGGGGCCAATATGAGTCAGATCCAACTACACAGCAGTGGGTTTGGTTTTCAGTTTATCCTCTTTCCATTGTGTTGTTGTTATTAGGTGTCACTGAATTGGCTCCAAATCATAGTGACCTTGTGTAATATAGAAGGAAACACTGCCCGATAAGGCACCATTCTCATAGTCCTGGTGATACCCAAGTCTATCATTTCAGCCACTGTGTCAGTTCATCTCATTGAGAGTCTTTCTTTTTTTTTAATCCTTTTTCCTTTCCACTGTATTAGACAGATTTTATGTTCTATAATACAATCTTTATAGATAATCTGATAATATAACATTGACATTGCAACAGCAGAACAGCATACACCTCAGTCAGTGTAATTGATTCAGCACATCATGTAAGAACTTAAACTCATTAATTATAGTTGGAGTATGCTATATATGATGACCAATACATAATTTTAAAAGCCTTATGATGTAAGATATTTTTTTGGTTTTAAAACAATGATGGGAGTTTAAAAACAGACATTGTGACTTTCACAGGGTATCAAAACACTAAGTGACTGAGTGAAATTGACAAAATACATAAAGATAGATAAAACTATTCCTTTAGTTTACCTTTTTCTTGAGAAAAATTAATAAAAATTTATGAGCAAATCATACATAATAAGAATATAGTTTAGTTAACTTACATCTCTGTGTTTAATGAATATATCTTTTTTTTTTTTAGGTTTTTAACACCATTCCATTTAAATGTTATATAGCTTTAAAATTCAATTATATCTTGATATAAAGGAATCCAGTTATTATTACTAGAACATAGGCATAATTCCTTTAATGAATATGAGTTTGAAAATATATGTAAAGTATGACACATTTATTAAAGTAATTATACTCTGAATACTTAGCCACAAATTTCATACCTCTTAACCGAGGACTAAAATTGATATAGCAAATATGCTATAATGTAAGTTACAATATAATTAGCTATCTACAGAAATATGTATTTCAAGTAACTCCATTATTAAAACATTTACAAATTACATAATCAGTCAAATAATTTAATGAGTTTGAGATAGAAGAGCTCTTTTCCTACATACAATAAAAGACTATATACAAGTAGAAATAATGGCCACTTTTAAATAAATGAAGGAGATGATGCACTATAAATCACTAGTAGATTTTTACCCATATAAAACAGAGAGAGGTACTTTTAAAGTAAAATATGCTGCTTTTTGTTGTTGTTAAATACTTTCAAAGAAGGGAGAAAATGATCTATTTTTTTTTTTGTGTTAACATTTGTATCTGTTGGTTGTGATATTTATTATGAAATAATAAAATATTGACTTACTAATTACAAATGTGTTGCAAAAGTTTTTATATTTTATATTTGGATCTGTCAAAATTCAGAGTACATTTTTAAAATAATTATGATTGCTTCTCAAAAAGTGTTTGGGCTGGCTTCAGTTCTAGGACACTGTATGCCTGAGAAGATTGACAAATTGAATATATAGGCTTAATACCAAAACCAAACTCACTGCCATCGAGTTGATACTGAATCATAGCAACCCCAAAGGACAGAGTATAACTGCCTCAAGGTTTCCAAGGTTGTAAATCTTTCTGGAAACATATCGCCTCCTCTTTCTCTCATGGAGAAGCTAGTGGATTTGAACCATTGACACTTTGGTTAGCAGGCAAACGGTTTAACCACTGCACCGCCAGACTGACTTGAATTTTGATTTTGTCCCACGTTAAGGTCCTATGACAGCTGAAATGATATCACTTAAAGACATTAGCAAAACATAGATTATGTGGAAATATTCCATTCCATTGCCAGAGAAACATAATTTCATGTACCTCAAAGAACATTCACTGTACAGTGATTTTTATAGAGTTTCAAGCCCATGATTAGGAACATAATTTCCAAGTATAAGTTGATAAAGAATTCGGGAATTGAGTTAATGTTGTTAAAGATGCAGCTGATATATTCTCGTCAGGACTTTTACAGAAGAAATTGCTTAATACTTCAGAGAGTTTGGGCTTTTTGGAAGGAGAATCAAGGAATGAAGTGGACTGTTCTTTCAATTAATTTATTAAGATCCTCATTGTTTTATCTCCCATTGCAGGTATCAAGTTATGAGGGGTTTTTTGCTTAGCTTGTTTTATTTTCAATTTAAAGAGAGGTAATTTGCCAGTTCCTCCTTGGTGCAACAATATTTGATTTCAGAACTGCTCTAAGACTGAGGGTATCTCAGAATAGATTTTGGACCACATCTATCCTCCCTTAGAGTCAATTCCATAGATAAAAACTCAGGTTAAAGTAAAAGAATTCCTTAAATGAGAATAAAATCTGAAAGCTTAGTGAGTGTTTTTATTTTGTTTTCAGATCTTTTGGACCTAACCTATAGGAAAATTCACAGAAGCCCTGGTGTTGCAGTGGGTAAGTGCTTGGCTGCTAATTGAAAGGTCATTGGAATCTACCGGCTACTCCGTGTGAGACAGTTGTGGCAGTCTGCTTCTGGAAGATTTATAACCTCAGAAACCCCACGGGGCAGTTCTATTCTGTCCTTTACAAGGTCACTGTGAGAAATCGACTCAATGGCAATGGGTTATAGTAAATTTCACATCTCTTCTACTGACTAGTCTTATTGCAGCACTTCTGTTATCTATTAAAATCTCACCTAGAGCAGGGAGCAGAGATTGGCAAACTAAGGCCTGCAGGCTAAATTCACTTCCTAGCCTTTGTGTATTACCTGCTATCTAAAATCGGTTTCTATATGAATTTAAGAAAAAAAAAAAAAAAAAAAAAGGGAAGAAAAGACGATTATTGAAAAAAAAAAAAAAAGAGAGAGAGAGAAGAAGCTTATTGACAGAAACTATATGTGGACCACAAGTCTGACAGTCTTAGCCATTTACAAAAAAAAAAAAAAGCAACCCTGGTCTAAAGTAGTGTTTTAATTCACAGTTTCAGCAATTATAGAAATATTGTATTTCAGTGCTACCCAATCTGGTATCCCCTGACTTTGTGAGCAATTGTGGCTACTGTTACTAAAAACAAAACAAAAGAAAACAAACAAACAAACAAAAAAGCTAAATATTTTTCTGGTATTCTTTACTTTCAGCTAAGATTTATCTGACCTCAGCCATTATATCCCTTGTTCCATGTCCTGTTCTGAATCTACCCACTGTGGAGAGGTTTCAACAGAGCTTCCAGACTAAGACAGACTTGGAAG
This sequence comes from Orycteropus afer afer, assembly GCF_000298275.1. Classification (NCBI taxonomy): domain Eukaryota; kingdom Metazoa; phylum Chordata; class Mammalia; order Tubulidentata; family Orycteropodidae; genus Orycteropus; species Orycteropus afer. The sequence continues at coordinate 511,332 of NW_006922289.1, forward strand.
AAGGACGGGTCCATCCACTTATGAAAGAGTTGGCCACTGGAAACCTTAGCAATAGCCTTTATTATATCCCAAGAAAAATTGGAATAAAATACATACACTAGGAATAAAATTTTTCTGAAAAAGCAATGGCATACCTTGTACAAAATTCCTAGAATAGTGCAAGCATAATGTCAATCTTCAGAAAACTGTAGCCCAACTTGTATAAGTTGAATATTTATCATGAATAAAGGCCAATTTTAAATGGCTCCACACTTCAAAATAAATATGTTTTGGGGAAACTTCCCGGGGAACATTTCAGCCTTATGTAAAAAGAACATTTTTTAAAATAAAATATGAGGAAAAACTAAATGAGCCCCACTATTAAGTAATTTTCCTGTTCAAATGGATTAAAATAGAGGCCATATAACAGCTCATTGTTGTTAAGTTGTAGAGTTTCCAACACTAGATTTAAAGATCTTGTTTTCAATTCTGGTCATCAGTAAAACTGTGTGAATTAACGAGCTCTATCTTAGAATTCAAAATTGAAAATGAATATTCATTCAAAGCACACTCTCAACATAACATGGATACATCTTCAGAGGGGGAAAAAAGTAGCTGGTATATAATTTTCCAGTGATATCTGTGCATTAAACTTCCTTAGATAATCAGAATGAATTTCTTACCAAGTCATGGTAAATGAAGACTGTATCTCTTCCCCTTTTAAGGCACAATATAAATAAAACACGGCCTTCTCCCAGAAAGAGTGAGAGAATATTCTGGAGTAATAGAGTGACAATATGTGATTGTTTTAAATTGCCTCTCGTATAACTCAATAGGCTCACAAGACTCAGTGATCATTTGAAAACTGGTTTTGAAAAGAATCTCTTCTCACTGTTCATTTTTAAAATTAAAACTCTTAAGAATTTAGAAGCCAACTGGTGGAACCACTGAGACTATGGCCCCTAATTGCCCTTCAGGTCTGGAATTGAACCCACACCTGTGGCTTCAAGCCAAGCAAAAGACAGGCATAGGAGTTGAACATTTACCTGAGGTAAATACACTCCTTGGAGAGAAAAATCATGGGAGAAAGAAGGGCTGTTTATGCACAGGGAGACAGTTCAAGGGGGCAGAGGGGCATGGAGGGATGGACACAGGAAAGAAGTGACTGTCGGGAGGAAGTGGGAGGGGAGCTGTTGCACTGTGGTGAATTGTGGTCAATGTCATGAGGCAAAGTATATGTGAACTGCTGTATGGGAAGCAAATTTGCTCTGTAAATTTTCACCCAAATCACAATTAGAAAAAAAAAAAAAAGAGTTTAGAAGCCAAACAATATAATAACAATTCAAAGAAGAAATGTTATTTAAATAGTGTAATGACACCTAATGAAAACACCATAGTGTATCTAAGACCATTCGCTGTAATACATTTCACAAATAAGAGAAAAAATTTATTATTCTATTGATTCTCCTTTGGAATTTTTTATATTTATATGGGAACAACAAAAGGAGCAATGATGGTCTTCTCAATAAGTCTAAAACTGGACAGCTCTATATAGCACTAAAAGAGTGAAAATAAAGGAAGACATCATTATTGCTCTAGGCTTTCAAAAGAGTGAAGAGTGAAATCTAATGATTAAACGTATGGATCCAATTTTCATAACAAGCAGTTAATTTTTGCTAAGTACCTTTCTGTTCAAGATTTTTAGAATAGTCCTTAAAAACAAAGCAAAACAGCAAAAACAAACAAACAAAAAAAAAACCTCACCACCATTGAGTCAATTCTAACTCATAGCGAACCCCTTCGAGTTTCCAAGGCAGTAACTCTTTATGGACCTAGATTGCCCAATCTATATTCCACCGAGTGGCTGGTGGCTTTGAACTGCCAATCTTCTGGTTAGCAGTAAAATGCCTTAGGCACTATGCCAGCAGAGCTTCTCAGGAGTACATAAAAAAATAAAAATACAACAAAATATTTTGATTGATATATTTATATTAAAATGGCAAGTATCAAAATAATCATAGCTACTATGATAGGCATGTTCCTTATATTAAACTTAACACCATTAAATGTCATAAGAAAAGTATCATTATTCCTGTATTACAAATGAGAAAACTGAGCTTTAAGGAAGTTATTTACCCAGTGATAGTCAATTAGTAACTGATGGATTTTTTCTTCTTCAAACAGATATGCTTTACTCTAAACTTCAAATTTTTAATGACTGAACAGATTAAACATACTATAAGAAGGATATGATAAGTGTTATGAATAGTATTTGGATATAGAAAAATATAGAAATAAATATGAAAATGTGTGAACCATACTGGTTCTTGGTACAGTTTCATGGTATGGAATTGTTCACTTGATGGTTAACCATAATGTCTTTGCAATGATAGTCTTAATTTGTTATGATCCACACAGTCAAATACTTTTGTCTTGTCAGTAAAACACACACAAACATATTTCTGGTAATTTCTGCTATCAACCAGGAGCCATCTGACATCAACAGTGATCTCCTTTGTTCCAAGTCCTCTTCTAAGTTTGACTTGAATTTATTGTAGGTCTCTATCATTGTACTCATTTTACTGCTGCAGCTGTTTTTCAATTACATTGTGCATAACTTAATTTGCATATGATGTGAATGATATTATTCAATAATTTACAAATTCCATTGAATTATCTGTCTTTGCAATAGGTACATAAATGGATCTCTTCTAGTCAGTTGGCCAGGGAGCTGTCTTACAAATTTTTTGGCATAGACAAGTGAATGCTTCCAGAATAGCACCCAATTGTTCAAACATCTCAATTGGTATTCTATCAATTAATGCAGTCTTCTTTTTCACCAATATGTTCAGTGAAAGTTTGAAATCTTCCTTCAATACCATCAGTTCTTGATTATATAAACCAAAAAACAAACCCACTGCAATGAGTTTATTCCAACTCATAGTGACCCCCATTGGGTTTCTGAGGCAATAAATCTTTATGGAAGTAGATTATCCAGTGTTCCTTTCACAGAGTGGCTGGTGGGTTTGAACTGCCAACTTTCTAGTTATCAGTCAAATGCCTTAGGCTCCTTAATTCTTGATTATATACTACCTGCTCAAATGGTTGAAAACTGACCAATTCTTTTTGATCCAATGACTCTTCTCATTCCCTCCATTTTCTTTTGAGGCTTCCCTAAGGGATCTGATGGCATAGGAGCTCTGGTAGCATAGTGCCTAAGGCACTTGACTGCTAACCAGAAGGCTGGTGATTCAAACCCACCCGCCACTCCTCGAAGGAAGGTTGGGCAATCCTACTTCCGTAGGGATGTTGTTGTTAGTTGTTGTTAAGTGCCGTGGAGTCGTTTCCGACTCATAGCGACCCCATGCACAGCAGAACGAAACACTGCCCGATCCCGCACCAGCCCCACAATCCCTGCTATACTCGAGCCCATCATCGCAGCCACTATCAATCCATCTCCTTGAAGGCCTCCCCCTCTTTCGTCGACCCTCCACCCTACCAAGCATGACATCCTTCTCCAGGGAATGGTCCCTTCTTACAACATGACCAAAATAGGTGAGATGAAGTCTGGCCATTCTTGCTTCCAAGGAGCATTATGGCTGCACTTCCTCCAGGACAGATCTGTTAGTTCTTTTAGCAGTCCACGGTACTTTCAGCATTCTTCGCCAGCACCACAACTCAAAAGCATCAACTCTTCTTCGGTCTTCCTTATTCATTGTTCAGCTCTCACATGCATACCAGGCGATTGGAAATATCATGGCTTGTGTCAGGCACACCTTAGTCCTCAAGGAGATATCCTTGCTCCTCAGCACTTGAAACAGTTCCTTCGCAGTTGACTTTCCCAGTGCTACACATTGTTTAATGTCCTGACTGCTGCTTCCGTTGGCATCGATTGTAGAACCAAGCAACGTGAATCCCTTGACAACCTCAATCTTCTCTCCATTTATTGTGATGCTGGTCCAGTTGTGAGGATTTTTGTTTTCTTATGTTGAGATGTAATCCATATTGCAGACTGTATTCTTCAACCTTCATCAGTAGGTGCCTTAAGTCATCCTCACTTTCAGCAAGCAAAGTTGTATCATCTGCATATCTCAGGTTGTTAATGATTCTTCCTCCAATCCTGATACCACGTTTTTCTTCATATAGTCCAGCTTCTCAGATTATTTGCTCAGCATATAGATTGAATAAGTGTGGAGAAAGAATACAACCCTGACGCACTCCCTTCTTGATTTTAAACCATGTAGTGTCCCCTTGTTCTCTTCGAACGACAGCCTCCTGGTCAAGGTACAGATTCCTCATGAGTACAATCAAGTGCTCAGGAATTCCCATTCTTCTCAATGTTATCCATCATTTGTCATGATCCACACAATCAAATGCCTTTGCATAGTCAATAAAACACAAGTAAATATCTTTCTGGTATTCCCTTCCTTGTGCCAAGATCCATCTGACAACAGCTATGATATCCGTAGTGATACTGTCTCAGAAATCCAAGGAGGGTTGGCTATGACTCGGGGCTGACTCGACGGCATATAACAACAACAACAACAAGGGATCTGACTGCTAATCAGAAGGCTGGCAATTCAAACCCACCAGCCACTCCTCAGAAGGAAGGTTGGGCAATCTACTTCCACAGTGATATAGCCTCAAAAACCCATGGAGGAGTCACTATGAGTTGGATACAACTCAACGGTAGTGAGTTTGGGTTTTTTTGGATGTTGTTCAACATTTTACTCATAGAATCCTTTAATATTGCAACTCAAGGATTATTGTTTTTTTCTTCAGTTCTTTTAGCTTGAGAAATGGTGAGTTTAATCTTCCCTTTTGATATTCTAACTCCCAGTCTTGCTTATTTCATTACAAACACAATCTCCAGGTTATGAATGTGATCCTTTCCTAAATGTGTCTTTAAGAATTTGTAGATCACTTAGAATACATGCATACAGCTCTTATTTAGACTTACATTAGTGACAGAAAAGACTCCAAGCTTTTTCAGTGATTAAAAGGGAACTATTCAGAAAGTGAAGGTGATTATGATAAAGAATTTTCTGCCAGTAGGGTTTAATATCAAAGTTAGAACAAATTTATATAACATCAAACATTGCCTCAAACATGGTGGGACTCTGCTAAAGATGATTGCCCATGCCACTTTGCATGTGTGTGACTTTTCATGACCCATAAATAATTCAGTCTCATGCATCAGGCTCCTGAAAGGGCTCAGTACATGACTTATGTCAAAGAGTTAGACCTAAAATTTTTCCAATTCCAGTACCTGTGATGGATCACACAAAGTGTAAAATTGCACACTTTTCCTGTTTTGCTTTAATGAACTTGACAGAACTGGTTCAAAGCATTGCATTAAGGGCAAGCAGGGGTTTTTCATGAGTCAGATATTCATAACCTAGAGACTGCTTGTAATGCTTTATCTGTCTTTTCAAGTCTTTGAAACTTCTGCTCTGCTATTTCACTTCATCATTTCTTCTATTTGTTTTTGTTGCTATAGATTCAAGAGGAAGTTTCACAATCTCTCCTGGTATTCCTTTTCTTTCTTCCTTCCCTATTTGGTGAATGACTTGTCACTTTCTTGATGTATGGGATCCTGGAGGTCATCAAACCACCCACCTGGTCTTAGGTCATTACTTTTCAATGTCTTAAATCTTTTCCAGAGATGGTCTCTAAATTTGGATGAAATACATTCAAATTGGTACTTTGGCTCTCATGTACTTGTTTTAATTATCTTTAGCTTCAACTTAACCTTGCAAATGAGCAATTATTAGTCTGTTCCATAGCCAGCCCTTGGTCTTATTCTGACTAATGATACTGAACTTCTGTATCATTTTTTCTGCAGATATATTTGATTTGAAACCAGTTTGTTCCATCTTTGAAAGTCCACATATATTGTCACCATTTACATTCTTGAAAAAATATTTCCATTTTATGCAAATAATATTTGCATTATACATTTTTTTGCCAACCACACAACCCTTATTACCTCATAGATTATTTTCATAAGTGTAAATACCAATTTCTGCATGTTATGTGCATGGCCATGTTATTACATAGGCATGTTATTTGAGAAAAATGCAGTACTCACATTGTGAGGGCAAAATGTTTCTCTTCCTCTTATCTCTGTGGTCATCTACTTCATTATTCTTTCTCCGGACGGGCACTCCCTAGACCATATAATAAAAAAAAAAAAGCCTGTTAAGATTATATGTGGTTTTAAGGGACACAGGCAAATGCCATGGGAAAATAGTTTCTAACAGTACCACTCAAAATTCCTAGAAAGAAATTTTGATTGTTCTAGCTTAGGTTAGAAACGTATCCCTTGTTCAGTTAAGTATAACTGAACAGATGGCTTGGAATCTCTCTGAATATAAAGTATTCTGCTCCCTCACCTCTATCACTGGAGTTTTCTAACCTGAATGGCGTAGTACCTAAGACATTTGACTGCTAGCCAGTTCAAAGCCACCAGCCACTCCTTGGAAAGAAGGTTGGGCAATCTATTTCTGTAGTGATATTGCCTCAGAAACCCAAGAAGGGGTCGCTAGGAGTCAGGTTCGACTCAACAGCAGTGCTTTGTGTTGTTGCTTCAAATTAATTTCTGAAATTAATATATGAGAATTTTATAAATACCATTAAATGGCATATATATAAAGTATTATTTTATTCAAAATAGAGTCAAACGATTAATTTCAATTTTCCCCTTGTTTTATTTTAAGTATGTTGTCTCCAATAATCAAGAAACAAAGAGGGATTTTGAAGTTAGTTTTACATACTTGTGAATTTCTATGGGGAAAACTATTCTGTATATTCTTCCTGAAATGTGGTTTCATTAAAATCTTTGTCACTATAGTGCATTCTGTTCACATAGATCCCATCTGCATAACCAGCTTGTTTTCTTTCCCTTAGGATTTTTAATAATAGGTCTCCCAGCACCCTACAGCAAAGCATATGATAAAACAGAGAAAAAAAAAAAAAGAAGCTTAAGTAATCTCTAGAGAAAGAAAGCATATTTTCCTATTTACTTTTTTATTCTAAAATGTGTTGATAGTTTGGGTGTCTAAATATGCATGTGGGCCTTGCTTTTGAGGCAATTTTCTGTGGATTAATAGTCAACCTTTTATTTTATCTCATTCTTTAAATATACTTAATCTATGTACACACATATGCATTGGATTCCATGTCATAGGTCATTTTTGGACTCCAGTTTATTTATATATATATATATTTGTTGTTGTTATGGCCGTTAAGATGGCCCTGACTCATAGTGACCCCTCCTTTGGTTTAGGAGGCAGTATCACTATGGAAATAGATTGCCCCCAACCTTCCTGTCTAAACCACCAAAGAAAACTCACTAACATTGAGTCAAATCCAACTCATAGTGACTCTTCCTTGGGTTTCCAAGGTGGTATATCTATGGAAGTAGATTGCAGAAATTCCTTCTGAGGAATGGCTAGTGGGTATGAACCACAACAAGCCTTCTGATATGGTACCAGAGCTCCTGTATGCGTGTGTGTGTGTATGTATATATATATATATATATATATATATATATATATACATACACACACACACATTTATATTCAATAAACATTTGAAAGATCATGGGAATATTGATTAAAAAATATTTACGTACATAAAGAAATTCTGAATTTCTTCTATATTATCTCTCCATATTGTAAAAAAGAAATCTCCAAATTTCAGTGATTGAACACAATTTCTCATTGACTTAGATGTAAATGCATTTTGTTGTTAGTTGCCATCCAGTTGATTCGGACTCATGGAGACCCCAGGTGTGCGAAGTATAACTGCTCCATAGAATTTCCAAAGCTGTGACCTTTCAGTAGCAGATTGTCAGGACTGTTTGGCAAGGTACCCCTGGGTGGTTTCAAACTGCCAGCATTTTGGCAAAGAGTCAAAGACTTAACTGCTTATGCCATCCAGGGACTTCTGTTAATTCAGGTAATCCTATGTAACGTAGGATTGTTTATTCAGTATGGTGATTCAGGGACTTGAGTTGCTCCCACACTGTGGCTCTGCTGTCCTCAACATTCTCAGCATCCTATGCCCTTCCTCCCTTAAAGAGAAAGGAGAGAGCAAGGAGAAGCCTCCAGTTACTCCTAATTATCTTTGCCCAGATTGACGCGTACAAAGGCTGTTCACATTTTATTGGAAAAAACTCTGCTCACTACCACATGAGATACAGGGAAGTCTTGGTCTAGGGAATGTCTTTCCTAACTAACAAGATAATTTCCAATGGCATTTAAATTACACAAAATGGGGAACACAGATTTTGTCAGAGAACTAATCATCTATGTAGCATCTCCCATAAAAAAATAACCAAGAAGTTGAAATAAATATTTACCTTTACCTTGTTGTTGTTAGATGCCATCGAGTCAGCTCTGATTCAGAGAGACCATAAGCACAACAGAATGATACACTGCCTGTCCGGTGCCAGTCTCATCATTATTGCCACTCCTGAATCTATCATTGCAGCTACTATGTCCAGCTGTCTCCTTGAAAGTCTTCTTTTTCACTAACTCTCTACGTTACCAAGTGTGCTGCCCTTCTCCAGGGAATGGTTCCTCCTTATAACATGACCAAAGTACACAATACGAAGTTTCTCCTGGGACATAGCTGATCAATCTCAGGTTTTTAGGAAGTTTATCATTTATTAAATTGTCTCAAGTCAGAGTTCCTAAATCCCCTATCTTATGGTACATTTTAATTCAGTGGAAATCTGAAAAGACATAGCACAGTTAAGATTTACTTAATTCTTTGTAGTATTGGTCCAAACAGTGCCTAAAAAATGATGGGCACATATAACTTTATTTTGCTAATATATGTGCCAAATTTGTAAATATAAGATTTAGTGTAAAATTATGATAATAAAGAAACAATAAATTAGTATACTAATAAATGAATGCAGTTTATTATACAACTGCTTCTTATGAGTAACAGTGTGTTTAGTAAGGCCACATATTTGCAAATGAAATAACTGTCCACACAGTATGCTGCTTGTGAAACTCTGATAGTTTAAATTTAACTGCAAGTTCATTGTAACTTCATTTTAAAAATCTCATTCTATAGATAGCAACTGACATATAACATAGATAATTCTATGTTGAATCCTACATGAACGTATTTCTATTGTGACTATCATTTTAATGATCTGATTCATTACAAATTATAGCTTGATATATATGTTGATTGCATACCTTTCGTTATTATTACTATTTCTACTATTGATTGAATTCAATACGTAGCATGGTTGACCTGATTTCAGAAGAAATACTTTGAGTTAATTGCAACTCACTAGGATTTTGGCTTCCAAACTACATTATGGAACATTCTAAATAGACTGCTAAGGAGTGACACAGCAAAAACTCATTAAAAGAACTAATTAGAAAGCTGAATCATCCTGACATGCCCAATTCACTTATCCACTAGCTAAATGCATCATAAAAATTTTCCTGCACTGCAAGTGAGCATGTATCTGGAGGAAGAACTTTTTGAATTTCCAAATTACTTTCAATTTGTTGGGTGCAGAACAGTCTAGACTATGAAATGCTATGTTATTGGAATTTTATAAATTCTTAAATGAACATTAAAGTACAGTCATACCATTATCTTAACTTACTTTGGGTGATCTTGACTGTGTTCCAATATCCATTCTCATTCTCAAACTTACCCTCTCTTTCCACTGAACTATTTTTATAGTTTTGCGTACTTTTCTTTTTTCCTTGTCATCCAAATTAGTAGTTTACCCTTCCCCAGACATCACTGGTAACCATCTGTTCTGGTTACCTAGTGCTGTTCTGTCAGGAATACACCACAAATGGAATGACCTTAACAAACAGGAGTTTATTCTTACAATTTGGAGGCTTTAAGTCCAAGTTCAAGGTTCCAGGCTCTAGGGGCTGGGTGAAAGCCCCTCAACCTTGGGGTCCAGCTCTGTCTCTTGCTCCTGGCCCACTGGAGCTAGAGGCATTTTTTCACTTAGACAGCTGCGGGCTGGTGAGGCTGAGAAGCTCAAAGGTTGACAAGTAAAATGGCACAGTCCTGATGTTACCAAACCACATGGCAGGCCATTAATTCAAGTCCATTTTAAGCCCAAGGTTGGCAGAACATGGCAGGCTGCTGAACAATGACATGGCTACAAGTAGGTTCCAAGCATGCCATAGGCTAGAGATCATTCCCAAAGCTGCTGCTTATATTCATGAAGCAGACCACATCTCAAAGGCAGCTACCAGCTGCTTGTGGTAGATCCTACCATGGAGTTGATTGCCAGTCTCATCATGGGGAGTAACTACCACCAGCTGCCCAGCCACTCAACCAGGCCCAGCCTAGTTGACACACAAACATAACCACCACACCATCAAAGATTATTTATTCATTTGTGTAACCCTTTTCTTGGTGTTTTACAATAGTGGTCTCATATAATATTTGTCCTTTTGTTATTCATTAGCATCACTTGGTGTGATGGCCTCAAAGTTCATCCATGTTACAAGACTTTTCAAAATGTTATCATTCCTCTTTAAAGTAATATTTCAGTTGTGTATGTGCCACAGTACATCTATTCATTCCTCCAATGATGGGCATTTATGTTGTTTCCATCTTTATTTTTGTTTGTTTGTTTGTTTAATTGTATTTTATATTATTATTAGATTTATTTATTTATTTCTTTATTTATTGCACTTTAGGTGCAAGTTCACAGAGCAAAATTTGTTTTACATTCAACAATATATGTACATTTAATTTCACTGCCCATTTACCATCCCCAAACCTGAACCCAGTCTTCACCTCTCCCTGCCCAGTAACTCCTCCTTCCCCCATGCCCCTCATAGTTACGCACTCCTATGTCTCATGCATTTCCTCTGTGCAAATGTTGCCTCTCTGGTGTCCCGTGGTCAATTGTTCCAAGAGATACATTTCCATATAGGATGTGGGTGCATCATCTTGGGTTGAATGATCTGGGTCTACATCTTATTTACTATTTTGCTGAGAGGTAGTCCCTGGGAGTAAGTTGTATACCAAGCCCAGGATGTATCCCAGGGCAATAGTATTAGGGGTCTCACCAGGCCCCGTATGACCAGTAATTCTGGTCATTATTATGTTTTTGGATTTTGTTCCATGTTTTTCGTCCCACTCTATCCAGGATGCCCAGATTTGATCCTTTCCTGAGTGGTTGGCATTGGTAGCCAGGCACCATCTAGTTCTTCTGGTCTCAAGGGCCGTTGTAACCTAGGCTTATTGCTTCCAAATGCCCTTGACTTTTTTGTACTCTTCTTCACTTCTGATGATGTTGTTGTTGTTGTTGTTGTATGCCATTGAGTCAGCCCTGACTCATAGCGACCCCTCCTTGGGTTTCCGAGGCAGTATCACTACAGAAGTAGGATTGCCCAAACTTCCTTCTGGAGACTATTAGCTGAATCTTAGATGGTTGCTTGAAAGCTTTTAAGATCCCAATTGCTGCTCACCAATAGAGGATGAAGAACAAAACTTTTGTGCATTTTGTTGTGGCAATTGAGTCTGGTGTCCACCAGTACTATGGTCAGTAGATCTATTGGATATCTCTCCAACAGTATCTGTCTGTCTGTAAGGTATCTCTGTATGTCTGTCTTCTGTTGTTTCTGTAAGCTTTGCAAGTATTTTGTATCACTAGTATCTGTGCATCTGCTAGATCTATCCTTTGTCTATTTGCTGACCCCCATCTGATCTTCTCAGATGTTTATGTGTTCATCTGTAGTCTGGTGTTTGGTGTTAATAGTAATGCAGTATTGTGGATATACTGGTTGGTATTAGTATCTATCGTCTATATCTTATGTGCACAATTCAGTGTCCTCCCTTTTCCTAATGTTATCAAGATGGTCACAGACTCTTTCTTTACCATCCCTCCCCTTACCCACATCAGCGTATGGCCCCTAACTAGCCTGAAATTAATCCTGCCCCTTCCCTCCCCACCCCCGTAACCTAAAAAGTGAGTTCCCTTTTCAAGCAAACCCTTCTTTGTCTCCTTATAGTAATAGGCTCATACGGTATTTGCACTTTTGTGATTTACTGATTTATTTATTTCACTCAGCATAATGCCTTCCAAAGTGGTGGGAGGGAAGGGAAGGCCCCAAGTCCTCTAGAGCTAGAAAGTGAGGGAGCAGGAGTGTCTGGGGACCACAGGAGTGGCAGGATATCCAGGTAGAGGTGCAGGAGACAAGGCAAGGTCCGAGCCACTCCACTCCATCCCTTTCCTGGCTCTCTTTCCTGGCTTCACTCCATCAGTCACTTGCTTTTCCTGTCATAATCTAACTTATTCATATACCTGAAATTTATTTTTTATTTTTTTCTTTTTTGGTTGAAGTAGTTGTTGGACTTTCTTTTTGTTTTTCTTTTCCTCATCCCTTCACCCAAGTAAATTCTTGTATCTACCTTTCAACAGTGTTCTCTACCCTCACCTACCATATCTGGTAGCGAAAAAAGAAAATTCCCTTCCATATATAAACTTTTCCTTGACTTTTTACAATAACAGACTAACATAATATTTATCTTTCTGTGATTGACTTATTCCACTCAACATAATGTCTCCCAAGTTCCTGCAGGTTATTCAGTGTTTTTCAGATTCTACATTATCATTTAGAGTTGCACAGTACTCCATTGTGTGTACGTACCATAGTTTGGTTATCCATTCTTCTGTTGATGGAAACCTAGGTTGTTTAAATCTTTTGGCTATTGTAAATAGTGCTGCGATGAACATGGGTGTGCATATGTATGCTCTTGTCCTGGCTCTCACTTCTTTAGGATATATATCTAGTAATGGGATTGCTGGGTCAAATGATATTTGAAACTCAAACTTTTAAAGCAATGTTATACTTTCTTTTCCTGTTGTATTCTTATTTATTCACATACCTGAAATTTATTTAGGTTAGAAGACTCTCAATATAGGACTGGGAAAGAGCTGCATCATCATTGCAAAACCAGCCTTATTCATATGGATAAGGAAAAGCTTTTGAGACCTCCATTTGCTCATGTGGCACCACTCTAATTGAGGAGAAACTGCTGCAAACATCCACTAAACATCGGAACATGGAATGTATGACGTACGAATCTAGGAAAATTGAAAATAGTCAAAAAAGAAATGGAATACACAAAGATTGATATCATGGGCATTAGTGAGCTGAAATGGACTAGTTTGGCCATTTTGAATCAAACAACCATATGATCTACTATGCCAGAAATAACAGTTTGAAGAGGAATGGCATGGCATTCATCATCACAAAGGATGTTTCAAGATCCATCCTGAAGTACAATGTTGTCAGTGATAGGATAATATCCATATGCCTACAAGGAAGACCCATTAATATGACTGTTATTCAAATTTATGCACCAAGCATCAAAGCCAAAGATGAGGAAATTTAAGATTTTTATCAACTTTTGCAGTCTGAAATTAACCAAACTTGCAATCAGAATGTATTGATTATCACTGGTGATGTGACTGAAATGCAAAATTTGGAAACAAAGAAGAATAGCCAGTAGTTGAAAAATTTGGCCTTGGTGACAGAAGTAATGCTGGAACTCACATGGTAGAATTTTGCAAGACCAATGACTTACTCATTGCAAACACCTTTTTTCAACAACACAAATGGCGGCTCTACACGTGAACTTCATCAGATGTAACACACAGGAATCAGATTCACTATCTCTGTGGCAAGAGGCAATGGAAAAGCTCAATATCTTCAACCAAAACCAGGCCAGGAGCTGATTGTGGAACAGACCATCAACTGCTCATAGGCAAGTTCAACTTGAAATTGAAGACAATTAAAACAAGTTCATGAGAGCCAAAATACTATCTTGAATATATACCTCCTCAATTTAGAGACCATCCAAATAATAGATTTGATGCATTGAACACCAATGACTGTAAACCAGAATAATTGTGGGATGACATCAAGAGCATCAATCCATGAAGAAAGCAGGAGGTTACTAAACATAAGAAAAGAAGAAAAGACCAAAATGGATGTCAGAAGAGACTCTGAAACTTGTCTTTGAGCAGAGAGTAGCTAAAGCAAATGCAAGAAATGACAAGATGAAAGATCTGTATAGAAGATTACAAAGAGCAGCTCAAGAAGACAAAGCTAATTTCTATAATGAAATGTGCAAAGACCTGGAGTTGGAAAACCAAAAGGGAAGAACATGCTTGACATTTCTCAAGCTGAAAGAATTGAGGAAAAAAATTAATCCTTGAGTTGCAATACTGAAAGATTCTATGGGCAAAATATTGAATGATGCAGGATACATCTAAAGAAGGTGGAAGGAATACACAGAGTCACTGGAACAAAAAGAACTGATTGATCTTCATCCATTTCAGGAGGTGGCACAAGATCTAGAACCAATGGTATTGAAGGAGGAAGTCAAAGCTGCAATGAAGGAATTGGCAAAGAACAAGGAATTGACAGAATACCCATGGAGATATTTCAAAAAATGGATGCCCCACTAGAGGCACTCACTTGGTTATGCCAAGATATTTGGAAGACAGCTCTTTGGCCAATTGACTGGAAGAAATCCATATTTGTACCCATTCCAAAGAAAGGTGATCCCATAGAATGTGGAAATTATTGAACAATATCATTATTATCACACACAAGTAAGATTTTACTGAAGATAATTCAAAAATGGTTGGTGCACTGTATTGACAGAGAACTTCCAGAGGTGCAAGCTCTGAATTCACGATTCAGAAGAGGACATGGAATAGGGATATGATAGCTGCTGTCATATGGATCATTGCTCAAGGCAAAGAATATGAGAAATATGTTTAATGTGCTTTACTGACTATGCAAAGTCATTGATTGTGTGGGTGATGACAAATTATGGATACTATTGAGAATAATGGGAATTCCTGAACACTTGATTATACTCATGAGGAATCTGTACATTGATCAGGAGGCTGTCATTCAAATGGAACAAGGGTACACTACATGGTTTAAAATCAAGAAGGAAGTGCATCAGGGTTGTATCCTTTCGCCATACGTATTCAATCTATATGCAGAGCAAATAATCCGAGAAGCTGGACTATATGAAGAAAAACGTGGCATCAGGATTGGAGGAAGAATGTTTAGCAGCCAGATATACACAGACAATACAACTTTGCTGAAAGTGAGGGTGACTTGAGGCACTTACTGATGAAGATTGAAGCATACAGTCAGCAGTATGGATTATATCGCAATATAAAGAAAACAAAAATCCTCACAACTGGACCAATAAGCAGCATCATGATAAATGGAGAAAAGATTGAGGTTGTCAAAGAATTCACATTGCTTGGTTCTATAATCAACGCCAATGGAAGCAGCAGTCAGGGCATCAGATGAAATATAGCACTGGGAAGGTCAGCCACAAAGTAACTCTTTCAAGTGCTGAGGAGCAGGGATGTCTTCTTGAAGACTAAGATGCAACGGACACAAGCCATGATATTTTCAATCACCCTGTATGCATGTGAGAACTTGGCAATGAATAAGGAAGACTGAAGAAGAGTTGATGCTTTTGAGTTATGGCGATCACAAAGAATGTGGAAAGAACCATGGACTGTAAAAGAACTAATGGATCTGTCCTGGAGGAACTGCAACTGAAATGCTCCTTGGAAGTGAGAATGCCCAGATTTCATCTCACCTACTTTGATCAAGTTGTCAGAAGGGACCATTCCCTGGAGAAGGATGTCATGCTTGGTAAGCTGGAGCATCAACAAAAGAGGGGAAAGCCTTCAATGGGATGGATTGACACAATGGCTGCAGAAATGGTCTCATGTATAGCAAGGATCTTGGAGCTGGTGTGAGATGGGTGCTGTGTTGTTCTGATGTTCATGGGGTTGTTATGAGTTGGAAATTTCTCAATGGCACCTAATAACAACAACATACTTCTTTCCACAGTGATTGTATCATTTTACAGGACCACCAGTGGTATATGAGAGTCCCAATCTCTCTGCATCCTCACCAATATTTGTTATTTTCTATCTTGTTGAACTTTGTTTCCAGTTCTGGGGCAAGATGGTATCACGTTGTTGTTTTGATTTGCATCTCTCTAATGGCTCATGGCTAATGAAGGAGCTCTGGTAGTGTAGTGCCTAAGGCACTTGCCTGCTAACCAGAAGGTTGGTGGTTCAAACCCACCAGCCACTCCTTGGAAAGAAGATTGAGCAATCTACTTATGTAGTGATACTGCCTTGGAAATCCAAGGAGATGTCACTATGAGTCAAGTCCGACACAACGGCACATAACTACAACAATGGATAATGATCCAGAGCATTTCTTCATATGTTTGTTGGCTGCCTGAGCATCCTCTTTGAAGTCTTCTGAAGTCTTTCATGTCTTCTGCCCATTTTTAATTGGATTATTTGTCTTTTTGTTGTTGAGGTGTTGGAGTTTTCTATAAATTCTAGAGATAAGTCTCTGTCAGATATGTCATTGCCATTTTTTTTTCTCAATCTGAAGGTTCTCTTTAGACTCTTTTGGAGAAGTCTTTGGAAGCACATAAAAATTTAATTTTCAGAAGGGCCCATTCATCTAGTTTATCTTCTGTTGTTTGTGCATTTTACATTATGCTTGATAGTCTACTTATGCCATATATTGTGTTGCATTGTTGTTATGTGCTATCATGTCATCCCTGACTCATAGTGATCCCTCCTTGGGTTTCTGAGTCAGTGTCACTACAGAAGTAAATTGCCCAACGTTCCTTCTGAAGGGTGGCTGGTGGGTTTGAACTGCCAGCCTTTGGTTAGCAGTCAAATGCCTTAGGACTACACTATCTAGGGCCCCTAAGTTTGCCAGGAGTTTTTCCTTCAGGACCAATTATTTTTTAAAATATATTTTCTAAACAACTTTTATAATGACTATGATATTACATTAAGTATTTATTGTTTTGCTGTTTGCCTTTAGTTTTGATGTGTGCCATTGTATTTTAACTCTAAATACTTTCCAATTTAGGAAGTGGGTGGAGAAGTTTGGAAAAACTAAAGAGACAAAGTTGTCTGTAAGTTTGTCATACTGTGGTGGCTTGTGTGGTGCTGTAAGCCTGGACGTTGTACCACTGGTGTTTCAAACAGCAGCCGGATTGCCCATGGTGGACAGGTTTC
Source organism: Orycteropus afer afer (assembly GCF_000298275.1). NCBI lineage: Eukaryota > Metazoa > Chordata > Mammalia > Tubulidentata > Orycteropodidae > Orycteropus > Orycteropus afer. Next base: position 528,424 of record NW_006922289.1, read on the forward strand.
AGAGGAGCTTGCAGACTGAGACAAATTCAGAAGAAGGAAGAGGCCATTCAGTTCTCAAAAAACTGGCCAGTGAAACCATTATGAATAGCAGAGAAAACACTGTCTGATACATTAATGGACAACTTTATGAATAGCCCTGAAATATTGTCTGACATAATGTTGAAGATGAGCCCCTCAGGTTGGAAGTAATCAAAATACAACTGGGGAAGATCTGCCTCATCAGAGTAGAACCAATCTTAAGGATACAGATAAACTAAAGCTTTTGAGACCTCCATTTGTTGTTGTGGCACAACTTAAACTGAAGAGACATAACTGCAAACATCCATTAATAATCAGAATATGGAATATAGGAAGTATGGATCTAGGAAAATTGGAAGTAGTAAAAAGTGAAATGGAATGCATAAAGATTGATATCCTAGGCATTAGTGAGCTGAAATGGAATGGTTTTGGCCATTTTGAATCAGACAACCATATGATCTACTATCCTGAAAATGACAAATTGAAGAGGAATGGTATCATCACAAAGAATGTTTCAAGATCTATCTTGAAGTACAATGCTGTCCAAAACACCAAAGGAAACTCACTAACATTGAGTCAAATCCAACTCATAGTGACTCTTCCTTGGGTTTCTGAGGTGGTATATCTATGGAAGTAGATTGCACAAACTCTTTCTGAGGAATGGCCAGTGGGTATGAACCACCAGCCTTCTGGTTAGCAGTCAAATGCCTTAGGCACTATGCCAGCAGAGCTCCCAGACAATGTTGTCAGTAATAAGATAATATGTATATATCTACAAGGAAGACCAGTTAGTACTACTATTATTCAAATTTATGTGCCAACCACCACAGCCAAAGATGAGGAAATTTAAGATGTTACTAACTTCTGCAGTCTGAAATGGACCAAAAATTCAACCAAGATGTGTTGATTATTACTGGCAATTGGAAGGAAAAAGTTGAAAACAAATAAGAGTCACCAGTAGTTGGAAAATTTGGCCTTGGTGACAGAAATAACACTAGAGATTGCATGATAGAATTTTGAAAGATCATTGCATATACCTTTTTAACCACACAAATGGCAGCTATACACGCCCACTTCACCAGATGAAATGCACAGTAATTATACTAATTACATCTGTGGCAAGAGGCAAAGGGAAACTCAATATCTTCAACTAAAACATAGCCAGGAGCTGACTGTGGAACAGACCATCAACTGTTCATATGCAAGTTTAACTTGAAGTTGAAGACAACTAAAACAAGTCCACAAGAGCCAAAATATGACCTTGAATGTATCCATCCTGAATTTAGAAAACATCTGAAGAATAAATTTAATGCATTGAACACAAATGACCCAAACGCCAGAGGAATTGTGGGGCAACATCAAAAACATCATCCATGAAGAAAAAAAAAAAGTCATTAAAAAGACAGGAAAAGAAGAAAATACCAGTTCCAGAGTTAGAAGAGACTCTGAAACTTGCCCTTCAACAGAGAGTAGCTAAAGCAAATGCAAGAAATGACAATGTAAAAGAGCTGAACAGAAGAATTCAAACAGGTGTTCAAGAAGACAAAGTCAATTATTATAATGAAATGTGTGAAGACCTGAAGTTAGAGAACCAAAAGGGAAGAGCATGCTTGACATTTCTTAAGCTCAAAAAACTGAAGAAAAAAATCAATCCTCTAGTTGCAATATTGAAAGATTCTATGGGTAATATAGGAGCTCTGGTAGCATAGTGCCTAAGGCACTTGACTGCTCACCAGAAGGCTAGCGGTTCAAACCCACCAGCCACTCCTTGGAAGGAAGGTTGGGCAATCCTACTTCCGTAGTAATACTGCCTCGGAAACCCAAGGAGGGGTCACTATGAGTCAGGGCCAACTTGACGGCAAGCAACAACAACAACAACGGGTAATATATTGAATGATGAATGGAACACCAAAAAAGATGGAAGTAATACACAGAGTCATAGATCCAAAAAGAATTGGATGATTTCCATCCATTTCAGGAGGTGATAGATGATAAAGAACCAATGGTATTGAAGGAAGAAGTCAAAGCTTCACCGAAGGAATTGGCGAAGGACAAGCCTCCAGGAATTGATGCAATACCCACTGAGTTGTTTAAACAAATGTATGCCACACTAGAGACACTCACTCAGCTATGGCAGGAAAATTTGGAAAACAGCTACAAGGCCAATTGATTCAAAGAGATCCACATTTGTACCCATTCCAAAGAAAGGTGATCCTCACAATGTGGAAATTATCTAATAGTAACATTAATATCATATACAAGTAAAATCTTGCTGAAGATAATTCAAAAACAGTTGCAGCAGTATATTGACAGAAAAGTTCTAGAAATGCAAGCTAGATTTAGAAGAGGTTGTGGAAAAGGAATATCATTGCTTATGTCAGATCAATCTTGGCTGAAAGCAAAAAATACCAGAAAGATGTTTACTTGTGTTTTATTGACTATGCAAAAGCATTCTATTTTGTGGATCATAACAAATTACAGACAATATTGAGGAGAATGGGAATTCCAGAACACTTAATTGTACTCATGAGGAACCTGTACATAGACCAGAAGGCTGCCATTTGAACAGACCAAAAATTATGCATGGCTTAAAATCAAGAAGGGAATGCATCAGGATTGTATCCTTTCACCATACTTATTCAATCTGTATGCTGAAGAAATAATAAGAGAAGCTGAACTATATGAAAAAGAACATGGCATCAGGATTGGAGGAAAACTCATTAACAACCTGTGATATGCAGATTAAACAACTTTGCTTGCTGAAAATGAGGATGACTTGAAGCACTTACTAATGAAGATTGAAGAATACAGTCTGCAGTATGGATTACACTTCAATATAAAGAAAACAAAAATCTTCACAACTGGACCAATAAGCAGAATCATGATAAATGGAGAAAAGTTTGATGGTGTCAAAGACTTCATAATATTTGTTTCTTCAATCAACACTAATAGAAGCAGCAGTCAAGATATCAGATGACACACAGCACTAGGCATATTGACCTCTTTCAAGTGCTGAAGAGCAAGGATGTCTCCTTGAGGCGTAAGGTGTGCCTTACACAAGCCACGGTATTTTCAATCGCTTCATATGTACATGAGAGCTAGACAATGAATAAGGAAGACCAAAGAAGAGTTGATGCTTTTGAGTTGTGGTGCTGGCGAAGAATGCTGAAAGCATCGTGGATTGCTTAAAGAACTAACAAATCTGTTCTGAAAGAAGTGCAGCCGGAATGGTCCTTGGAAGTGAGAATGGCCAGACTTGGTCTCACCTCCTTTGGTCATATTAAAAAAGGATTCCCTGGAGAAGAATATCATGCTGGGTGAAGTGGAGGGTCAAGGAAAGAGGGGAAGGCCCTCAATGAGATGGATTGACAATGAAGGGCTCAGGTATAGCAAGGATCATGGAGCTGGCACAGGACGGGGCAGTGTTTCATTCCGCTGTAGGTAGGGTTGCTATGAGTCAGAGACGACTCGATGGTAACAACGAGCCTTGCAATTTTCATTTTTAGAGGGGTAAAATTTCACCTGGGTTTAAAATTTCTCCCAGATTGCCTTGCTAAATAGCAAATATTATGGAATATCACATCACCATCAGTATCATTACCCAACTGACATGACCACTTCTGGGTGGTACAAGCAATTTGCAATTGTCTACTAAACTAAAGTTCAGCACTTCAAACCCCCTAGAAGCACAGAGGAAGAAAGGTCACCATAGGTCAGAATTCACTAAACAGCACATTTTTTCTTTTATCATACTTCATTACTACCCCTTTGTAGGATAAGCAAATCAACTGATTTTGTGTGATATCCATTGATCTGCATATATTGATTTTGAGATACTAATGTATACAGTAGGTCATGAAGTCCTAAGGATTATTATATAGTTTTTTAATCTTCACTTTATTATGAACTGGTTTGAAGAAGGAATTACACTTAGATAACATTCTACTGCTGTCTCTACTTTTTCCTAAGTTGAGAATCCCATGATACAGACTATGAAGAATGCAATTCCTATGTCATTAGTCTTGTGGTCACACATCTAACGTTATATATTATGAATGAATTTCTCAATAATGATGCTTACATCATAATTTCAATCTGTCTGTCTTCTATTATATTTCTCAGTTTATTTCTACCCCAGGAAAGAAAGGAAAATATACAACAGACTGATGTCTTAAAAACTTAAACTTTTTACTGAATTGGCTTGAAAGCTTAAAGAAAAAAAAAAAAAAAAGTGGAATATGGAGGGATTTGAAACAGTTCCAGTGGATAGCTTCAAATTTTAGTATTTTATTCAATACAGGCCAGGCTGGGTTTTGACAGCAGTCATTCATGATCACTAGCACTTTATGTCAAGTATAGGCTTCCTTTACATTCAGGGGATTGATATTAATGACTACCAACAGACTTTAGTGACTAAAACTATGATGATCTTGAAAAGTAACCATGACTATTAATAAATTTTATTTTACTTAGAATTCATGGCTCAGAAGGGAGACTGGAAAATCTACTTCCATAGAGAAGAACCCAAGGAAGGGTAACTATGAGTCAGGATGTTGTTGTTGTTATGTGCTGTCGTGTACGACTCGACTCATAGCGACCCCTCCTTGGGTTTCTGAGGCAGTATCACTACGAAAGTAGATTGCCCAAAGGTTTTTTTTGTTGTTGTTGCTGTTTTTTGTTTTTTGTTTTTTAAGCATTTATGGTGGAGGCAAAGATTTGCATGGAGGAAAACCATCTCTCAGATTAACATTTTTGAGATTGAAGGTTAGAAGTATAAATGCAAATATAACCTAGTTGCTCAAGGATATTCAAAGACTGAATTTTAGACTAGAAAACTCCAAGTGAGGTGCAGGACACTACTGTGTACGTTTCCTGCCTTATGATGATGAATCAGATGCCCTGATTCAATACTCTAATGAATATGGATTATCTCTAAATTATTAAGGAAACTATGGAAGAGCTTACCATCACCATTTACCTATCTCTGTACATAAATATCCCCTTGTCAGATGAGGTGCTACTGTTGCTATATTATAACAGAATCTTTGAGCACTACTTTAGATTTAAAATATTAAAAAGGGGACTATCTGAATTTGAAGCATCCACCTCTATGAATATCCACTAAACTTGTATCTTAATCTTCCTAAAAGTCTCGTTAATGCTTTTGAACCCATCAGGAACAATAATCCACTGGTTCGATTTGAATACCTTTCATTATGATAACTCTGGCTCATTATCTCATCTCTCTCTCACTGCCGTCAAGTTGATTCTGACTCATAGTGACCCACTTCGGGTTTCCGAGGTGGTAAATCTTCACGGAAGTAGATTGCCCAGTCTTCCTTTTGTGGACTAGCTGGTGGGTTTGAACCACTGACCTTCTGGTTAGTAGTCAAATGCCTTAGACCCTGGGCCACCAGATCCCCTCTTTATTCCTTATTTAGTCTAAATTCATGGCTAATCATCATAATAGTTTCCTTGCATTCTTTCTTAGTTACTCTATCCTCCCTTAACTGTTTCTTTTACTTGGTAGTACCACAAACCTGGTTGAATTCAATATTTCACATTTCAACACTATTGAAGAAAAACGAAGATAAACAAAATCCTTTTTTACTAGTGTGACATGAAATCCTTGACTGTGAATATCAGGTGTTTTTTTATTGTGTAAAAATCATAAAACATTCCTCAATCTTAGATGACTAATTTTATATTTTCTTTTCTCTTTATATCTGTAATATATTATTTTTTCAACTCTATTCTCAGTTAATTACACTGTTAACTACTGAACTGGAAATTTTAAAGCAAACTCAAGAGAATTTCCAAAATTAGGAACACAGTCTTCAGGAATATCAAGATAAATTAGCATAATATAATGCACAAAGACAATGTTCTACATTTGACTTTGATGAGTAGTGACTAGGGTTTTAAAAGCTTGGCAGTGGCAATCTATGATGTAACAATTGATCTCTACCTGTCCGGAGCAAAGAAGAGTGAAGAAAATCAAAGACGCATGGAATCAATTAGTCCAAAGGACTAAAGAGCAGTGGGAACCTCAGTCTACATAACCCTAGACCAGAAAAACTAGATGGTGCCTGGCTACCAATGCCAATCATTATGAAAAGGACCAAAATGGAGATACTGGATAAAATGGGAGGAAAAAAAATGTGGAACGAAATTAAAAAATATAAAAATGACCAGGATTACTGGTCAGATATAGACAGGTGAAACCCCAATATTATGGCCTCTAGATACCCCACAGATCTGGAATGGAATTCACTCCCATAGCTTAAGTCTCAGCCAAACAATAGACAGACATAAGAGCAGAACAACTACACCAGGGAGATACACTCCTTACAACAATCAACTGAGGGAGCTTAGAAGGGCAACATGTGCACAGGCAGAAAAATGGGGAGGTAGGAATGTGCAGGCAAGAAAGACACAGAAAAAGGCTAACCTCCGGGAGGAAGAAAGGGGAGGAGAGCTGTTATACTGCAGGAAATATACAATATCACAAAACAAAACATGTAGGAACTATTAAATACAAAATTATTCTGCTTTATAAAGTTTCATGCAAATCCCAATAAAAAGTTAGGGGAAAAAAAAAAGTTTGTCAAAAGCCATCTAAGGAGCAAATCTTGGTCTTTCACTATCTGGAGCAAAAAAGAGTGAAGACCATTTAAGACACATGTAAGCAATTAAATCAAAGGACTAATGGACCATGAAAACCTCACCTTCCATAATCTTGAGACTGAAAGTTATTAGATGGTGCCTGGCTACCATTTTGAAAGTGATCACAATAGAAGATCCTGTATAAACTGGGTGAAAAATGTGGAACAGAATTCAAAATTGTAAAAAAAAAATGATCAAGCTGATAGAGCCTGATGGAATTCACAAGACTGTAAACCTAAGTAACCTTTCAGGTCTGTAACTGAAATCACCACTGTGGCTCAACTCCTAGCCAAACAGTAAACTAGACTATAAAGTGAACAATAACACCAGTAAGCTACAAACTCTTCAGGAAAACAAAATAAAACAAACAAACAAAAAACAGCAGTGCAAGATCAAAAGGGCAGCATTTGCCCAGGGATAAATTTCAGAATGCAGGATGGGATAATAAGGACAAAGGGAATTGATAAACATGGAGGGGAGTGGGAAGAGTGCTATTACCTTGTAGGGATTGTAATCAATGGCATGAAATAAAGTATGTGTGCATTATTCAACAGAAAACAAATTTTCTCTGTAAACTTTCATTCAAATCACACCAAAATGCTAAAAAAATAAATAAGTAAATAAACAAAAGAGAATCCTCAAAAGATCCAACCCACACGTAAACCCATAATGCAGCCTGTGTAATAATTCCTATTGTTGTTGTATAATTCTCCTTTAATGTACACAAGGGCACTGTTCTGGTTACCTAGTACTGCTCTGACAGAAATATACCACAAATGGGATGGCTGAGCAAACCGTTTATTCTCTTACAGTTTGGAGGCATTATGTTCAAGTTCAAAGTGCCAGGCTCTAGGAGCTGGGTGAAAGCCCCTCAACCTCAGGCTTCAACTCTGCCCCCTCTCCCAGCCCACTGGAACTACAGGCTTTTCTTCACTCAGATAGGTACTGGCTGTTGAGAACAAGCAGCCCAAGGTTGACAATTAAAAAGGCACAGTCCTGATTTTACCAAACCACATGGCAGGCTATTCATTCAAGTCCATTGAACGTCCCCAGATTGGCAGAACATGGCAGGCTGCTGAACAATGACATGGGTACATGCAGGGTTGAAGTATGCCATTAGCTAGAGACCATTCCCCAGGGGTTCTCCTTATACACAGGAAGCAGACCACATCCCTAAGGCAGCTACTCAGCTGCTTGCAAATTTCACTACCACATTCTTGGAAGATATTCTGATTGGATTTGA
>NW_006922289.1:540697-583985 GCF_000298275.1 Orycteropus afer afer
GTTTATAATTTCTTTTTCTGGAATTTTAATTGTACATATGGGAGACTTTGTGGTTAGTCCCACAGATCTCAAATCATCTGTAATTATTTTTTTCTTTTTCTTCTGCTATTTTTTATTATTTGGTGAGTAGTGACTAGGGTTTTAAAAGCTTGGCAGTGGCCATCTAAGATGGAACAATTTCTCTCTACATGTGCAGAGCAAAGAAGTACAAAGAAAATCAAAGATGCATGGAAACAATTAGTCCAAAGGACTAAAGAACAGTAGGAACCTCAACCTATGTGACCCTAGACCAGAAAAACTAGATGGTGCCTGGCTACCAATGTCAATCATTGAGAAAAGGATCAAAATTGGAACAAAATTCAAAAATATAAAAATGACTATGATTACTGGTCAGATATAGACTGGTGATGATTCAGTTGTTTTTGTATTTTCAACCTGTGTTTGAGTTCATTGATGTTTCCTTTGTTCCTAAGTCAACGACTATTTATTCCATCACACATTTCATTTTGAGCATTTCCATGTGTTTCTTTTGTTTCTTTTATGATCCAATTCTTGCTAATTTTCCTATATGGCATGAATATTATTCCCCTTCCCCACTAGGTTCTTTCATGCATTCACCATAATTATTTAAATTTCATATGTGATGACTGCAAAATTTATCTTATTTCTCTCTCTAGTTCTATTACCTGTTTCTTTTCATGATATGTTGTGTTGTCTAGATTTACACACAGAAAATGGCATGTCTGCTTCTTTCAAACTGAATCTTGATTGAGCCACTCAAGTTTGACTGAAACAGCTCCATTCATTCTTAGTGTTACCAGTAGTATTTAATTTTGTTAGTTTTATTTCTTTGCATACTTCAAATTATTTGAGTTCATGACTAAATGATTCTATTTAGCAGAAAACTGGATGCCAGTTATCTTGTCCTGCCCTCAGCCTACAGCCAATCCTGGGTAACTGCAACTCAGAAGGGTATTGTCATCTCAACCCTCTCTCCCCATCTCAAGCTACAGACATCCAGTCACTCATGCCCACTGTAAAATTCAGACACGCTATGTTTTTCCTCTAATTTGTCTCCCTTTTTCTCCATGAGCCATCTACTGAAGGTTGACATTCGGAACAGCCTTTGTCAATTCACCTGCTATGTGTCCAACTATAGAAGACCGATTTCTTGGATTCAGTTAAAGTGTGGAATGTTTGTAGGGTATATGTCAGTTTCCCACCTTTTTTTCATAGTTCTGAATATGGGATATGACTGTACCTCATAGGGATGTTCTCTCATGTAATTAATTTACTACAGAAAGGCATTGATGCAGGCTTTGGAATTAACTGTTATATTTGTATTGCTATTTGTAATTTCAGCATTAGCAGTATTAATAAAAAAATTTGCAGTCATTAAACTTGAACAATCTTCAGAAGTCTCTTCTGATTCACTACCTTTTAAAAAAGGAAATTAATTTTGCAATTATCTTTAAGATTCACAAATTCTCCTGATCTGTGAGCTTTCGTTTTCGTGCTCTACTTAGTTGTAGCCATTTCATTTCACCTGGATATAAAGTTATGTCACTTTTTAAATTTAGTTCTACCATAGAAAACGAATAGGAAAGATTGAAAATAAACTTTATAAAACATATAAATTCACAAAACAAAATTAACCTTCAAATTTAGACATTAAGAGGAAAAATTTGTATTTGAAAATGTTGTTGTTGCTATGTGCCGTTGAGTTGGACCTGACATAGTGTGACGCCTCTTTCCTTGAGTTTCTGAGGTGGTGTCACTAAGGAAGTAGATTGCCCAACCTTCCTTCTGAAGAGTGGCTGGTGGGTTTGAACCATCAGCCTCTGGTTAGCAGTCAAGTGCCTTAGGCACTGGGCTACCAGAGCTCCTATTTGAAAATTAGTAAGTACAAAAATTGACTTAAAACATGCAACATTATTCAACAAGTCTGAGACAGTCACAAAATTAGTACTTACAAGGCAGCCAAAAATAATTTTGTTCAGTTGTCATACAATGTTTGTTGATGGACCCTTCACAGATCCCCAAGAGTGTTTTTTTGCCTTGAATAATTCTTAAAAACTTGTGCACTCACTTACCATCTTTTCATACTGTGTCTGCACAGTCACAGGACTCCTGCTGATACCCAACAGGGGCAAGAACAACCACAAAGAACATGAAACAATTACAAAGTTACGGTCACTCTAAAGATGTGTTTTGGTTTGCACAGGACCAGATACGTCACTGTTGTTGTTATGTGCCATCGAGTCAGACCTGACTCGTAACGAATGTTCCTTGGGTTTCTGAGGCAGTATTTCTAGGGAAGTAGATTGCCCAATCTTCCTTCCAAGGATTGGCTGGTGTGTTTGAATCACCAGCCTTCTGGTCAGCAGTCAAGTGCTTTAGGCACTATACTACCAGAGCTCCCGATATGTCACTAGTCATGTGCTTATAATGCTGACGATGCATTCCTATGCAGGCCATGAGAGAAAATTGAATGTGAGTTTATATTCAATCAGTCCAAAAGAAAGGGGAGGGGTAAATATAATTATTACCCAAATCCACTGCCAACAAGTCAATCCCAACTCATAGCCACCATATAGCACAGACTAGAACTGCTGCATAGGGTTTCCAAGGCTGTAAATCTTTACAGAAGCACTCTGCTTGATCTTTGTCACATGGAGAGCTGTTGAGTTGAAACCACTAACCTTTGGTTTACAAAGTTTATTAAATGGTACCAATTTAATTTAATGATTGGCCAGTTTCTTTCTACTACAATGCTCATTTATCTTTGTGGCCAACTTGCTTGGTATCTATCTGTCTTTGCTTTGGGCAGTGATGTCCCAGTTTTGTGGATGCTCTACATAGTTTCTTATCTTACTTATGGTAAAACCCATCCCTGGGTATAATTATGTTTACTTTTATACTGGAGGAGCCAAACATCTGTTGTGCAGTACATATGGAACCAGAGCCCCATTAGACAACAGCTTAAGTATACTGAATATTTTTTGACTGTTGGTCTTTTCTGCTTTTATTTTAGATTTCATCTTTTTTTTTTTTAATTAGCCTGATTTTGCTATTTTTATTTTACTTAGTGTTGATCATTGTAATGTATTTCAACAAAAACAACAACAAAATGATTATCTATAAATGAATTCATTGCATAACCTTGGCAGAACTTAAACATTTCTCTCTCTCTTTTTTTTTTTTTTTTTCCTAAGAGGGTCAACAGAATTTTTCTTGATACAAATAGACATCAATTGTGTAAGGAAAAAATACAAAACCATAGAGCTGGAACATAACACAACACAGTGCTACAGAAAGGTCAAGGCTCATGGAAAAGAAGACTAAATGAATGCTGAATGCACAATAGAGTTCCTCTTTTCTTTGACTTTCTCTACACTATGGCAATATGTGAAAGCATATGGATAAAAAGTGCTAGTTAACCTCTCTAACTTCTATTAGACTTTTGACTCAAGGCTACTCCTCAGTGTCTCCTGGATAATTCAGAAATCTACTGTGCAATATAGTAGAATCCTTTCCTCTTCTTTTCTTAAAATTTTTCCTTACACTTCCATTAAGTGGAGATATCAATTTAGAACTCTCATAAACATCTTCTGAATCAGCTAATTTGGATGTGAAATGTTGAAACATAAAATATTTAAAACATATATAAAAATATTGTTTATAAAAAAATTTAAATTTCCTACATAAACAGAAATGCATTTCTGGGCTGTGGATATGTTAGATTATACCCTGAATCTTATACTATTTACTGAATGAAATACCTGATTGTGATTTAATTGATATAACATGCAAAAATTGAACTAGTAATGTAAAAATATTATTTTTATAGTTATTTTAAATGATGGCACATGTTTTTAATAAAAAGAGGTAAAAGTTATGCATAATTAAAATGGAAATTGAAAATAGAAAAAAAAATAGAAAAATCTATAAGAAGCACAAGGAAAAAGTACTAAAATGTGTAAAGGCGTGAAAACAATTCTGTAACACTTTCAACAGATACCCCATTGTATTTGTTTTGTTTTTCTTCATTACGTGCTCTAGGAAAAGCAACATCAATGATTTTACAATTTTTTTTCCACTAAAACTTACTCAAAGTTGTTTATTAATATTTACTAGTCAGATGAATATCATACTTAATAACATATAAATCATGGAAACATTAAGAAATGTACTCTGGAAATAATTTTAGAAATCAACTGAGGCCAAACTCTTTTGTTAAAAAATATAGATTAATACAAATTTTTAAAATATGCTTGCTTTCTTTTCCTAATTATGAAAGATGTTATATTTTTATTAAAATTGCAAATTTATATTTTATGAAATACTGTTTTATTACTAGCCCCTTGTGTTAGATTGGCTTCTCTAGAGAAGAAAAACCAGCAAAGCTTATATATACAGAGAAAGAGAAATTTATCTTTGGAAATGGCTCACACACTTATAGAAGCTGGCAAGTCCAAAGTTCTTGGATCAAACATCAAGCTGGAGGCTTTTCCCAACTCACGCAACTGCAGGGGCTGAGGATCTCATGATTGGCAGGCAGTACACTGGCTGTTGACTCCAATGAATGATGAATCCAGTAACTCCAGGCTGAATGGTGAATTGTTCACAAATGGACAGTTGTACACAGCACAACAGAATCCCGATCCACAGAACAGTGTACCTTTTCCCAGGATATCCATAAATATACTGGAATCAGGCCACACCCCTAGGGAAACTCCCTTTCAATAGATTGGCTGTTCAAAACATATACATCTGATCCCATCATTAGTACAACCTACATCACAATTCCCTAAATGACACAGAATTGTGGTCCAGCCAAGTTGACACACAGCTCCAACTATCACACCCCTTATTATTCATATTTCCCTCTACCCCTGCACTTCTGTATTAATCTCCTACACTGACTCTCGGCTTGGCTATATAACTTGCTTTGGGCACTGGGACAATAGCATGTGTATTAGAAGCAGATGTTTTAAGGCATTTATTGAATGGAGGTTGTCCTCTTGTTACTCACTCAATATATCTATAAACATGTGAAAATAACTGGACTGATATGCAGGAGAATGAGAGACTTTGTGGAAAGAGGCCACATTCCAAATGAAGGCATTATAAACCAATTACCCTGAACTATTCCAACACCTAGGGAGCTCTGGTAGCATAGTGCCTAAGGCACTTGACTGCTAACCAGAAGGCTGGCAGTTCAAACCCACCAGCCACTCCTCAGAAGGAAGATGGGGCAATCTACTTCCATAGTGATACTGCCTCGGAAACCCAAGGAGGGGTCACTATGAGTTGGGTCCGACTTGACGGCAAATAACAACAACAACAACAACATTCCAACACCTAACCACAGACACAAGTGAACTCAGCAAAGATGTGCACAGATTAGAAAAATAATCCAGCTGAGCCTAGCTGAAAATTTGAAGTTAGATATTAATGAGTCAAAATGTTGACTGATGTTTTAAGGCAGTATAGTTTAGAGTGCCACCACTCATCTGTCAGTTTGTTGCACTGTGGTGGCTTGCCTTTTGCTGTGAGGATGGAGGATATGTCATTAATATTTCAAATGCCAGCAGGGTCACCCATGGTAAACTGGCTTCAGCAGAGCTTCCAGATTAAGATAGACTGGAAGAAGGACAGAGCCACCCACTCCTGAAAGAATTGGCCACTGAAAACTTTATGAATAGCAATGAAGCACTGTCTGAAATATTACTGGAAAATTTTATGGACACCCACAAAACATTGTCAGATATATTGCCCAAAGATGAGCTCCTCAGGTTGGAAGGCACTCAAAACATGGCTGAGGAAGATAAAGCATAACAATAGAAATTTAATACAATGTCAATACAAAGACTAAGCACTTAATTTTACTAACAGGCAGATGTATATCTAAAATTAACACATGTTTTTATAATTATCATTTACTGAAAATATATTGTTACCAAAAGCAGGCCACTCAGAGTAAAAGATATAGAAAATTATGTGTGTATACATGTATACAGTGTATCACATAAAATTGTTCTTTAATATTACAATTCTTCTGATTTAAACTTCAAGACCAACTGATACCTTAATCAAAAATGATGGAAGAAATTATACTAGATAGAAATGGATGTCTTACAGGAAGTATAGCCAGAATTCTCCTTAGAAGTAAGAATGCCCAGATTTCTTTATCATGCGTTGTTCATGTTATCAGGAGGGACCCAGTCCCTAGAGAAGGATACCATGCTTAGTAGAGGAGAAGGTCAGAACAGGGAAAACCCCTCAACCAGATAGATTAACATAGTGTCTGTGAAAACAAACTCAAGCATGGCAACTTTGAGGATGGCACAGCGTCAGAAAGTGTTTTGTTCAATCGGACATAGAGTCTCTATGAGTTGGAACAAACTTAGCAACAATTAACAACAGCAACAGAAATGGACTAGAAAAACCTAGGGTGTAAAACCTGAAGCAAGGAAGATTACTAGTTCTGCTTTTAGAAGCTTAAACACAGTTACTTATGAATATCAGAACCAAAGTACAACCTTGAACATATTCCACCTGAATTTTGAGACAATCTCAGGAATAGAGTTGATGTGCTGAATACCTGAATACTAATGACTAAAGCACAGATGAGGTGTAGGAATACCTCAAGGGAATCATACATGAAGAAAGCAAAAGGTCATTAAATAGACAAAAAAAAAGGAATAAAAGACAAAAAATGTGTATGAGACTTCAAAAATTGAACTTGCTCTTGAACATACAGTAGCTGAAGTGAACAGAAGAAATGTTAAAATAAAAACATTGAGAGAAAAAATAATTGAAAGAGTGGCGTAAGAGGACAAAGTAATGTAAGTAATATATTATAATGAAGTGTGCAAAGACCTGGAGTTAGAAAACCAAAAGGGAAGAATATGCTCAGCATTTACCAAGCTGAAAGAAGTGAGGAAAAAATTCAAGACTTAAGTTGGAACACTGAAGAATTCTATGGATAAAATATTAAAAAATGGAAGAACCATCAAAGGAAAGAATAAAAAGATTCCCTGTACCAAAAATAATTGGTTGATGTTCAACCTATTTAGAAGGTAGCCTGTGACCAAGAACTGATGATATTAAGGAAAAAGTCCAGGCTAAAAAAAACTGATGAAATACCAATCGTGATGCTTTCCAGGAACTGATAGAATACCAATTGAGATGTTTTCAATAAAAGGGTGCAATGTTGGAGGGAACTCACTCTTCCATGCCAATAAATATGGAAGGCAGCTACCTGGTCAACACTGGAAAATATCCTTATATGTGTTAATTCCAAAGAAAAGTGATTCAAAAGAATATGGAAACTGTTGAATTATATCAATAATAGCACAAACTAGTAAAATATTGCTGAAGATAATTCAAAATGGTTTCAACAGTACACCAACAAGGTACTGCTGGAAATTTAAGCCAGACTCATAAAAAGACATGGAGCACAAGATAGCATTGCTAATGTTAGAGGGATATTGGCTGAAACCAAAGAATAAAAGAAAGATGTTTATCTGCATTTTAACAACTATACAAAAGCATTTGACTTTGTGGATCATAACACATTTTGAAAACATTGCAGATAACGGGAATTCCCAAACCCTTAATTTTCCTCATGCAGAACATATACAAAGACCAAAAGTAGTTGATCTCACAGAACAGGGGAATATTCCTTATTAGAAAAAAAAATTATTCATAAAAGTTGTATTCTTTCATGATACTTAATCTGAGCAAATAATCTATGAAGTTGGACTATATGAAGAAGAATGAAGCATCAGGTTTACAGAAAATCTCAGCAACATGCAATATGCAGATGACAAAATTTTGCTTGTTGAAAGTGAAGAGGAATTGAGAAGCTGGTAGCCTAGGCAGTGGACTCTCTCTTTTTCTCTCTCTCCTCTCTGCCTCTCTCTCTTTCTCCCTTTTTCTCTTTCTATTTTTTCTTTCTTCATAGTTCTTCCTCTTTCCCTCTCTTGTTTTATGCTTTTCTATTTTTTTTTCTTCCTATTCCACCAATTAATTTTTCAGTTTTTTGAAGCTGAGGAGTAGGCCTCTTGCCCCTGCAGCTGACACCATCTGAAACACCCACCTAGGTCCCTCAATAGTAGGTACTGAAAGCTTTGGCAGAGAGAGTGCCATAATGACACTGCAGATGCTTCTGGTATCTGGCACTTCTGCCAGTATGTTGCCACTATTGTTTCTTTATATATATATTTTTTTCTTTCCTCATAGTTATTCCCTCTCCCCTCACCAATTAGTTTGCTATATTTTCTTTCTTTTTTCCTCTATATCCTCTCCCTTTTTTGTTGTTGTTCCCATTAGTTGGGAGTCAAGGATTTTATTCAGCCATATCATCACACCTTCCAAGGGAATAATCTCTAAAATTTATAGGTAACTTCAATACCTCAATAACAAAAAGAAAAATAATCATTTTTGAAAAATGAGCAGAAGACATAAACAGATACTTCACCAAAGAAGACATCCAGATGGCCAAAAAACACATGCAGAAATATTTGAGATCATTAGCCATTAAAGGGGGGAGATAAAAATGACAATAAGGTGTCCTCTCACTATAACGATGTTCAAAGAATAGAAAACAACAAATGCTGGGAAGGATGTGGAGGGACTGGAACTCTCATACACAGTAGGTGGGAATATAAAATGGTGCAAACAATGTGGAAAACTATTTGACATTTCCCTTTAATGTTGGAAATAGAAATATCATTTGATCCAGTAATCCCACTATTAAAGGTATATATTTTATAGAAATAAGAGCCAAGATAGCAGCAGATACATGCGCGTTTATGTTCATAGCAACATTATTCACAATAGAAAAAAAAAAACAAAAAAACTATGTGTTCATCGATGGATGAATGGATAAACCAACTATAGAACATACATACAATTGAATATTACACAAAGTTAAAGAGTAAAGAATAAAAATATATGCATCCAAATTGGTGAGGAAGAAGTAAATCTGTCCCTGTTTTCAGATGATATGATTCTATATATAGAAAACCCAAGAGACTTAGCAAGAAAGCTACTAGAATTTAATGAAAGAGTTAGTATAGAAGCAGGATACAAGATCAACATACAAAAATCAGTTAGATTTCTCTACACCAGCAATCCCATTAGTAGGTATACATCCTAAAGTAATAATAGGCAGGACAGGAACAGATACATCCCCACCCGTGTCCATAGCAGCACAATTTGCTGTAGCAAAATGATAGAAACAACCTAAGTGTCCATAAACTGAGGAGTAGATGAACACATTGTGATACATACACACAATCAAATGCAATCCTAAAGAATAATGTAGAATCTGCCAAACACTGCATCACGAGGATGAACTTGTAGATCATTATGCTGAGTGAAATAAGTCAAACACAGAAGGAGAAATATTACATTAGTCTACTATTGTAAGAAGTTAAGGAAAAACTTATATAAGGAAGGACAATTTTCTTTATTTGTTCCCATGGAATGGGAAGGACAGGGAGCCTTAATTCCTAGATAGGTTGATACACACACACACACACACACATACACACACACTAACACACACACATATGTCATATATATATGGAAAACAAAGATTATTAGTGGTTACCAGGGTAGGAGAGAGGGAGAAAGGGGATTTTTTTTTTTTTTTTTTTCACATATGTCATATATATATGGAAAACAAAGATTATTAGTGGTTACCAGGGTAGGAGAGAGGGAGAAAGGGGATTTTTTTTTTTTTTTTTTTTGGTGGGACATTGAGTTTATGTTAATAATTATGGAATATTTTCAAAAGGGATAACAATAATGATAGCACACATGAAAAAATGTCCTCAATATCCCTGAGCTGTAAATGGGGAAGTTGTTACATTGGCAAATGTCTTGTGTATGTTTTCACCACAATAAAAGAAAAAAAAAGAGTAAAGAAAAACCTGCAAATCACCACATAATATGGATCAACCTGGAGGATATTATGCTGTGAAATTAGTCAGTTCCAAAAAGATAAATACTGCATGTGACAACTACTAAAAAAAGTCAACAAAATAATTATTCAGAGAAAGAAAAATTCTGTGAAGGTTACCAGGAATGAAAGAGGAAGAGAGATCTAATTACTAACTCTATGGTAAGTGATATTAATTTAGGTGATGGGAAAGCAATATGGAATAAGGAGAGGTAAACACAAAATGATCAAGGTCAATGAAACACTGGGAGGAGCATAAGAGTAAATGGGCCAAATAGCACTAAGGGAAAGGACAACATCGAGAGATGCACAAGAGTACACACAAAACAGATTAACATTTGACATGTACAATACTGTGCTACAGTGATAGCAAACTTAATATATGGGTAAACAGATGGTTGTTGTTGTTGTTGTTATGTGCCGTCGAGTCAGCCCCGACTCATAGCGACCCCTCCTTGGGTTTCCGAGGCAGTATCACTACGGAAGTAGGATTGCCCAACCTTCCTTCCGAGGAGTGGCTAGACAGGATAAATGATCAGATATGTCTAGGCAAAAGGCAATATACCTACGAACATACATAAGACTGGCAGACGATATTTGTACATATGCATTTGCATGTGCTGTAAGAAGGCCCATATAAATAGAACTAAGAGTGGGTAAAGTTATGATGACTTCTTAGCCATAGTCAACCACCTGGTTGGCATGAATTGTTGGTCCTTTGAGCTAAGGACCATGGTCGTGGGGGACATGAAGCTCAGTTGATATAAGATACTATACAAAACATTGTTCTACATCCTACACTGGAGGGTAGTGACTGGGGTCTTTAAACCTTGCAAGTAGCCATCTAGATGTAACAATCAGTCTCTCCTTATCCAGAGAAAAGTATGAAGAAAACAAAAGACAGATGGAAACGATTATTCCAAGGGACTAGTGGACTATGCAAACCTCAGCCTATATGAGCATGAAACCAGAAGAAATTGATGGTGCTTGGCTACCACTATAAACCACTGGGAAAGGGATCTTTGAAGGAGATCCTGGATAGAGTGGAGTACAATGTGCAAGGAAACTCAAAACAATAAGAAAGGCCAGGCTTACTTGGCTGACAGAGCCTGGTGAAATTGCTGTGACCATAGCCCCTAGTTAGCCTTCAGGCCTGGAATTAAACTTAATCAAATGGCTTTCAGATGAACAACAGACAGGTATATAGGGTGAACAGATACACCAGGTAGACACACTCCTTATAAGGATCAATCATGACAGAACAGAAGGCCAGCATTTGCAAAGGAGATAGCTCAGGGGGCAGGAATGAATAGGAAAGAAGGACACAGGGAAGAACCAAGCACAGGGAGGAATTGGGAAGACAGCCATACATTGCAGGTGCTACAGGCAATGTCGTGAAATCAAATGTGTATGGACCATGTGTGGAAAATGAATTTGCTCTATAAACTTTCACCCAAATTCCAATAAAAATTTTAAAAAAAGAAAAGATCTAGATAAGATCAAATTGACAACAGCAAGTCAAAAGATTAGGTAGGAAACATAGGCAGAAGTGAGCTTATGTTAATTGGGGAGGGATAATTCAGAAAAGGAAGATAAGAATACTTAAAAAAATAAATAGAGCAAATGAAACAAAGGTAAATACTATTACAAACATAATCCTGCAATGACAATAATAACAATAATCTACAAGTAAATGCCATAGGAGTAGTAAGCAGTGGGATCCAGGTGAGGGGAGGGAACCCAGGCCATGATTCACAAGCAGCAAGATGGGAAGTGGGGGGCAAGGAGAGAGTAAAGGCCAGGGAGCCAGGACAGAGTGAGGTGGCAGCAGCAGGGGTGCAGGTAGGGGAAAGTTGGAGAGGTTTCAAACAGCTAAAGGAGACGACTTTGTCTCTTGGATTGTGGTGATGTGTTGCTGTGTCTCAAGGCTGTGCCACTGGTGTTTCAAACCCAGCGGGATGCTTATGGTGCACAGCTTTCAGCATGGCTTTCAGACAGAGACAGACTAAGAAGAAAGAAGAGGCCATCCACCTCTCAAAGAATTGGCCAGGGAAAACCTTATGAATAGCAGAGAAACACATTACTGAAAAACTTTATGAATAGTTCTGAAGCATTGTCCAATACAGAGGAGGAGGATAAGTCACTTAGGTTAGAAGGCTCTCAAAGTACGACTGGGCAAGAACTGCATCATCAGAGTGAAACCAGCCTTACTCATATGGATAAAGTGAAGCTGTCAAGACTTCCACTAGCCAATGTGATGTGACTCACATTGAGGAGAAAGAGCTGCAGACATCCAATAATCAACAGAACATGGAATGTACAAAATATGAATATAGGAAAGTTGGGTGTTGTAAAAAATGAAAGGGAATGCATAAAGATTGATATCCTAGGCTTTAGTGAGCTGAAATGGATTGGTTTTGGCCATTTTGAATCAGACAACCATAGGATCTACTATGCCAGGAATGACAAGTTTGAAGGGGAATGGCATGACATTCATATATCATCACAAAGGATAATTCAACATCTATCCTGAAATACAATGTTGTCAGTGATAAGATAACATCCATACGCCTATAGGGAAGAACAGTTAATATGACTTTATTCAAATTTATGCACCAACCACCAAAGCCAAAGATGAGGAAATTGAAGATTTTTATAAACTTCTGAAGTCCGAAATTGACCAAACATGCAATCAGGATGTGTTAATTATCACTGGTGACTGGAATGCAAAAGTAGGAAATGAAGAAGAGTCACTGGTAGTTGGAAAATTTGGCCTTGGTGACAGAAATAATGCTGGAAATCGTTTGGCAGATTTTTGCAAGACCAACAACTTATTCATTGCAAATACATTTTTTCAACAACACAAATGGTGGCTGTACACGTGGACTTCACCAGATGGAGCACACAGGAATCAGATTGACTACATCTGTGGCAAAAGGAGATGGAGAAGCTCAATATCTTCAGCCAAAACCAGGCCAGGAGCTGATTGTGGAACAGACCATCAACTGCTCGAGAAGACAAAGCCAATTACTATAAGGAAATGTGGAAAGACTTGGAGTTAGAAAACCAAAAGGGAAGAACATGCTTGGCATTTCTCAAGCTGAAAGAACTGAGGAAAAAATTTAAGCCTCGAGTTGCAGTATTGAAAGATTCTGTGGGCAAAATATTGAATGATGCAGGAAACATCAAAAGAAGATGGAAGGAGTACACAGAGTCACTGTACCAAAATAACTGGTGGATCTTCAACCATTTCAAGAGGTGACATATGATCCAGAATCAATGGTACTGCAGCAGGAAGTTGAGCTGCAACGAAGGAACTGGTGAAGAACAAGGCTCCAGGAATTGATGGAATACCCATGGAGATGTTTCAACAAATGGATGCCCCACTGGAGGCACTCACTCCATTATGCCAAGAGATTTATTTGGAAGACAGCTACCTGGTCCCCTAACTGGAAGAGATCCTTATTTGTATCCATTCCAAAGAAAGGTGATCCCAAAGAATGTGGAAATTATCAAACAATATCATTAATATCGCACACAAGTAAGATCTTTCTGAAAATAATTTAAGCACGGTTGCAGCAGTATATTGACAGAGAACTTCCACAGGTGTAAGCTGGATTCAGAAGAGGAGTGGAACAAGGGATATCATAGCTGCTGTCACATGGATCTTGGCTCAAAGCAAAGAATACCAGAAAGCTGTTTACTTGTGTTTTATTGATTATGCAAAGGCATTTGACTGTGTGGATCATAACAAATTATGGATAACATTGAGAAGAATGGGAATTCCCGAACACTTGATTGTACTCATGAAGAACCTGTACATAGACCAGGAGGCTGTTGTTCAAACAGAACAAGGGGACACTGCATGCTTTAAAATCAAGAAGGGAGTGTGTCAGGGTAGTATCCCTTCCCCATACTTACTCAATCTATATGCTGAGCAAGTAATCTGAGAAACCAGAATATATGAAAACCTGGTCTCAAGATTGGTTGAAGAATCATTAACAAGCTGTGATACGCTGATGGCCCAACTTTGCTTGTTGAAAGTGAGGATGACTTGAAACACTTACTAATGAAGATTGAAGAACACAGCCTGCAGTATGGATTACATCTCTATTTAAAGAAAGCATAAATCCTCACAACTGGACCTATAAGCAGCATCAAAATAGAGAAAATATTGAGGTTGTCCACAAATTCACATTGCTTGGTTCTACAATCGACACCAATGGAAGCAGCAGTCAGGACATCAGATGACATATAGCACGGTTTTGACTCATGATGAACTTATGTAAAAAAAGAAAAAACACAACAGTGTCTGGTCTTGTACCATACTCACAATCCTTGCTCACTCAAGACCATCATTGCAGCCATTTTGTCAATCTATCTCATTGAATGTCTTCCCATTTTTTGCGGACCCTCAACTTTACAAGTGTGTTATCTTTCTCCAGGGAGTGATAATTCTGACCACATGACCAAAAAAAGTGATACAATGTCTGGCCATTCTCACTTTTAAAGAGCATTCTGGTTGAAGTTCTACCAGGACAGATTTGTTCTTTCTTCTGGCAGTCCATGGTATTTCAGTACTCTTATCCAACACCATATATTTCAAAGGTATCAACTCTTCTTTGATCTTACCTGTTCACTCTCCAGTGTTCACATGCATAGGAGACAATTGCAAATACCATGGCTTGAGTAGGCTCACCTTAGTCTTCAGAATGACATCTTTTCTCCTTAACAGTTTAAAGAGATATTTTGCAGCAGATCTGACCTATGAAATATGCAATATCCTTTAATTTCTTGATTGCTGCTTCCATGGGTGTTGATTGCAGATCCAAGTAAAATGTAATCACTGATGAGTTCAATCTTTTCTCCATTTATTGTGATATTGCTTTTTGGATAAATTGTGATTATTTTTGTTTTCTTTATTTTGAAGAGTAATCTATGCTGATGACTGTAATCTTTGATTTTCACCAGTAAGTGCTTCAAGTCATCTTTCAGCAAGCAAGGTTGTGTTATCTGCATATCACAGACTGTTAATGAGTCTTCCTCCAATCCTGATGCTGCATTCTACTTCATATATTCCAGTTTCTCAGATTATTTTCTCAGCATGCAGATTGAAGAAGTGTGGTGAAAGGACACAACCTTGACACACACCCCTCCAGCTTTTAATCCATGCAGTATCCCTTTGATCTATTCAAAGAACAGTCTCTGGTCTGTGCACAGGTGCCTTATGAGCACAATTAAGTGTTTTGAAATTCCCATTCTTCTCAAAGTTACACATAATTTGTTATGATCCACAGAGGTGAATGCCTTTACATAGTCAAGGAAACACAGATAAACACCTGGGATTCTTTGCTTTCAGCCAATATCCATCTGACATGAATAATTGTATCAGATATATAGGTTGATCATTACTCCTCATCTTCCTTTTTAGTATTGTCTTTACTGATACTAATTTTAAAACTTTCCAGAGATATGAAGGTTGAAATTATTGAATCATATAATGAAATGAGACATAGGAAAATGTCTGTCATAGCAAAACCCACAGCCATAGAGTTATTTCCCACTCATAGTGAGCCTTTAGGGCACAGTAGAACTGCACTGTGGGATTTCCTAGATTATAAATCTAGTTTATTACTAAAATCTTTATAGAAGCATATAGTCCCATCTTTCTCCTGCAGAACAACTGGTGGGTTTGAACTGCTAAACTTTTCCATTAGCAGCCAAATGTTTTAACCACTATGCCACCAGCACTCCTCTGGCAAAAAAAAGCATGCCATAAATGGTATTTAGGTGATGATACTTATGTTAATTTATACCTCCAAGAATAAATTAACTTTTGCTATGTAAATAATAGTGGTCTCTAATCTATCAGCCATGAGATGGTCAAGAGAAAGAGCTACATATATAAATTTGTAATTAGGTGCAAATTTATGCAAAAACATAGACTAAAGTATTCATTATATGAAAATATGAGGGTCCAAAAACTAATAAAATATGCCCAAGGTGCTTGCAATCCTTTGGAGAGAAGAAATACAAATGTAACTAGAGAGGAAAGAAAAAAGTGTGTCAAAGCCAGCAGGTAGGTGTAAGCATCAATGGTAATAGTATATCACAACTTTATTTGTCTCAAAAAAAAAAAATAGTTCAAGTGATAGGGCAAAAATGGACACTAGAATAACTCAGCAAATTTCAACTTTATTGCACCCAGAGAAAAAGATAAAACTGTTTGATAATTTTGTATAAAATTATACACCTCTTCATTTTGTACTGTTTTTTAGAACTGCAAACATCAGAACCATACATCTATCCATAATATACAAAAATTGCATATATTAATAAAATAGAAAAAGCACATTTTGGTTTAAAATCTCCAAGTTATGAATGCAGAGAAACAATTATAAATAAAATGGTATAGCTGTTTATTAAATAATATTGCTACTGCAGCTCAAAATTCCTTTTAAACTCTTAAGTTACAGTGTGAAAACTAGAATAGAAATTTATATCAAGGTTGATGCTGGCAATATTCATGAACTGTTCTGGTCATAATGTCCACTATTAACTGATTTTGTTTAGTGCAATTTTTATTTTCTGTGAAAGTGTCCTGCAGAGAAATCAGTGAGACATCATTCAACATGAAGCTAGTGACATTGAGATTGTATATTTAATTAAAAGAAAAATAAAAAAACCTCATGAAATAATTAAATTCTGCAAGTATCTAGAGCCAAGAATATATTTACTTTACAGGTCACATCAAAAGTCATGAAAAGTAAGTGTGGGAAAAGTGCTAGTTGATTACTAAAATTTTTTGAGAAAGTTATTTGTGAAGACAAAAGAGAATGAAAATAAGAGACATATTCTGTCTCTTCTTGGAAAACATTCTCTGAATCTGCATTGATTTACAAGTGTAATATACCAAATCCTTGAGCCTTAAATTGGGTGAGTCTAAGCATATATTGCTTTGAACATGCATAAGCATTTTTGAAGTTATTTATAAAGAAGTATGTAAAATAAACTTAGATTGAAATTATAAACCTGACAATGAAGAAGTATCATATATGGCATCATCATTTAGTAGAAAATGTGATATTGTCTGTCATAAATTTAATAATATCTCTTTTATTTTCAAGAAATTGTATTTTATTGTTGATTGGTTAGCCTGCAAGTGACACTACAAAGACACAGAAAACACACACCCACATACACTATAAATAAAGTTTATATCAGAAGGAACCTTACTTTTAAGGGACTTTAAAATTTTATTTTATACATTTCTGTGGTATTTGAATATTTTTCCCCAATTATGCACTGGTTACTATTTTTTTTTTGGAAAGAAAATAGTGTTGACTGGTAGTAATGGGACATTAAATGAAGTTTCCACAGATTGAAATGTGATGAGATTTATGGTTGTTGTAACTCAGTCTGACAATTGCAAAGCAGAGCAACAATTTGCAAAGAAAATAATGGATGTATCCATTCCTACACAATAACAGCATTTAGAGTGACATGGATAAATAAGCTTTATTGTTTATATTTCATCTCATTCAACTCTCATCTGTATGGATATTGCTATAAAAATGACATTAATTCAGCTGTTGACGCTCCTGGCAAGGGAAACAGCTGATTCAAATACAATGTCCAAGAGGGACTGTCAAATATTTTGGTTTGCAACTAAAAAAAAAAAAAAAGTAACCATTATCTTTGTATAATTTTAATATTTTATCTCTATATATAATACTTATTTTGAAAATGAAATTTTCATTCCAATTCAATGATTTTTTTTTTTCATGGAATCAATAATCTTTGTTTTCAAAAGTCCCTTCCTGCAGTATACAACAATGCCTTGGGTTAGGAATTTCTAACTCACATATAAATTCTATTCACCCTTTAATAATAACAATAAGCCAACCCTTTAATGCATGGCTTCAAATAAGTTCTGTATGCCAAAGAAATTAAACAGAAACAGAGCAGAATGGGGAAAAAATGACAAATTAAAGCCCTGGAATGGGAGATTTGGAGGTGCACTGAACCAAGTCCAAAGGCTGATTCCTGAGATTGGATTATGAGCAGGATGTGCAGAGCCATACACCTTCACGGATAGTCCACCATGCTATTTGAGCAGGCTGCATCATTTTTGAGGCACCATTTCAATGTTATGTAACAGTGTCCTCACTTTGAAATAACTGAACCAACTCCAACTCACAACAAATCGTTCATCACAATCACCTTCACTAGCTGAACGTGCAGCTTTACATCATTAAAAAAGTCTTCAAGTCTTTTCTTGCACTAAATTAAGGCTGAGTAAGAATTTTATGCAGCTGTTCTGACTGACCTACAAATTCTTAAAGACAGTTAGGAATGGATCTTGTTCAGAACCTGGGCACTGCTTGCACTTTACCTTTCAGTTACATGCTTTTCCTTCAATCCCATCTCAACTACCATTGCTTCAGTAGTGAGGGTTCACCGAGTGCCTAGGTTCAGAGAAAGGTGCTCCTTCTCTGCCTCTGCAGGAGTTTTTTCATACTTATGGGTATCCTCTATTCTCTAATGACTTTGTGTTTTAAATATCTGAGATCAAGTTAATTCTTGAGATGAAATTGTTTTGCTTATCTTTTTACTCTCAATGTAGAAACAAGCATGGATTAAGCCATGGAAGCAAGAAGGTAAATTAGGTAAAAGTCAAGCAAGAATGCAGGTAAGCAGGTCAGAAAGATAGAAAAAAAAACACATGCTGCCAAGGGTACGCAGATCTTTGTGTCCCATCGAACCCAGCATTTAAATGGTACCCTAGAGTTATTAGCGAGCAAATATCAAATGTACAACCCAGAACTCTTTTAAAGATAATAAAGATTGTTTGATCATTATTTTTAAGAATGACTCGATTAGGAGAAAATTTAAAGTAATTTTGTACTATGTGGTCCATGTATTAAGAGAATATTTTAATATTTGGAAGGAGCTCTGGTGTCATAGTGATTGAAACATTTGCCTGCTAACCAAAAGGTCAGAAGTTTGAATCTACCAGCCACTCTATGGAATAAAAGATGAGGCACTCTGCTTCCATAAAGATTTACTTCCTTGGAACCCCTATGGGGAACTTCTAGTCTGTCCTATAGGGTCTCTATGAGTTGGAAGTGACCCAATGGCAGTGGTTGGGGTTTGATATTGAAATCTATCATAGCACTATGCAGTGAACCAAATTTAGATTAAATAATACATTTGATTACCTGTCACAATGCATATTTACCTTTAACTTTGAAACAACTGGTTAATTTATGAGAAAACTAATGTGACTGATACATATTAATGAATATATGATCTACATAGAAGAACACATCCTCCAATAAAAAGTAAGAGGAAGAATGTCATATATGCAAATCATTCAGAAGCTTCCAAATCTATCACTGGAAGGGATAGTTTATATTAGCACTAAATGTACAAAGGAGTTGCTCACCAAAGTTAACATCTTCTATAAACGGTGCATATATAATTAAAAGACAGGAACAGGTATATACTTTGTATATACACATACAATATGCACAAGCATATATGTTTGTTCAGAGTTTATGAGAACTTGACTTATTTTCAAAATCCTATACATGAGGGAGTAAGTGAGAAATATTAATTCAAATATCAGTTATTTGCATTTTTAACAATTTATTTTCTTGCTTAAAATGTAAGAGTGACAACGCTAGTGGAGTACAAATATGAATATGAAACAGACATTGTAGGCTATCTGATTTTATAATAATATTTCATATGTAGAAACTATCCAAGGAAACAACTCAGTGCCATGGAGTCGATTCTGGCTCAGAGCAATCCTCCTTGGGTTTGCAAGGCTGTCAGTCTTTATGGAAACAGAGTGCTTCACCTTTCTTCCATGGAGCAGCTGGTGGGTTTGAACCACTGACCTTTCCATTAACACCCAAATACCTTAACCACTACACCACCAGAGATCCTTATTTAGAAACTGAAGCATAGAAAATATTGATTAATTTTCCAAGATTTTATTCAAATAATTAATGGTAGGGCCTGTTTAACACCTGTGTCCTCACTTTTTTTTTTTTTTTTAATTGTCCTGTGGCATTTAGCCCTTTGATAACCTGAAATTTAAGCAAAGTCCTTTAGTATTTCTGCATCATGCCCTGATTTCTATCACATAGCTATGTGGATATTCTTCAAATGGTTTTTAGAGCATAGGCATAGATTACAAACCACAGGAGACACTTTGTTTCAAGACAGGATTTAGCCCTTCTTGGCTCTCTGAAATGTTGCATTTATAATCCAAGCTGGTTTAACTGCAACAGTTAAACTAATATCCAAGAATAACTAGGCAGCTGTTGTTAAAATATCTGCCTTTCCTTTTGGCATCCCTTCTGCTGTTGTTTTTCTTGTTTAACACCCCAAGGTCTGAGTTACAATGATCCAGACTTTCCTAAACCAGTGAAGGAAATCCGTTTTTTGTAATGACAAAACACAATTGTGCCCACCTAGGATTGCTAAAATACTATTGTGTATTTTAAGATGTTGTGGGTTTGGTGAATCACAGGCTTATGTCTCAACCTATTTATTATCTGTAAAGACAGTAGTAGAGACAGAGCAAAGGCAACCTTATTCAGCTCCACAACTAGGGTCAGAGAAATTCTTTTCACAATATATGGGCTTACAGTTTAACTATGTGCATTAGAAATAGAATGACTTGATTCTAAATAATGGATTATAAGCAAAGGTGACCAGATGTTCTACTCTGATAAATTTGTTTATTTAGTTCAGCACCCTCATAGGATGATTGTTTTGAAAAGTGTTTCTCTCTGTCTCTCTTTTTTCAACATACTAATAGTGTGTGTAGAGAAGAAATATGTAGGTGAAATGAACTCTTGATAAATGTCAAATTCTAGTTTAGATATTTGTTCTTTGTATTTATCTAGTGGTCACTGTTACACCAAACTTAGTTTTGTAAGTGTGCTAGTTCTAAATAATTTAATGCATAAACTATGTCTGATTTCTGATGGTATGCAATAGAGGAAGTCAAAATTTTAAAACCATGTAACTTTTTTATTGACAAATATTCCTCTTTATTCCAATATTTATCTACTCTTAGGCAGTGGACCTTTCTTTCAATGGTCTTATTAATTTAGATTATAGGGGAATTATACATACAGAAAAGCTAGAAAAGTTAATATTGGTGTTAGAAAACGGATTGATTCACCAAATGATAATTCAAATTTGCTAAGATCGTTTATAGTAAAGAGATGCACGTTCAATATCAAAATGAAAATTAAAGAAATATAACTTACAACAGAGAAAATGTCATTAAAATATAAACATTACTAGTCTTTGAAAAGTTAAACATTCAAATATGTCTCATCTCTGGGTATGGTAAGTGAAAATGTGGTTAACTTGACTCTTTGAAAGTAAGATATGACTATAAAATGGATGAGTAAACAATCATGAGGATGGTGAATTTGGATCCACCTTTGTGTTCTATAATCATGAGAAAGTAAATAGAAATACAGAAGTGCACATGTTGAAAGAATGGACAATATATGATTCTGAATTTAAGGAGAAAAAAAAAACTATAGGCAAAGAATAAAATACACAGATCAATTTCTTTTCATATTTAATATTCCTGGTATATTCCATATATTTGTGAAATTGTATGTTATGTCTTATCATAGATACAAAATAATCCTGCCTTTTGAATCATTAAAAAAAAAATCACTGCCATCAAGTTGATTCTTACTCATAGTGGCCATAAATTAATCCAATCATTTGCACCATGAAAGCAATGATAATATTCAACAATTTTTAGGTATATCAAACTAGTATTTGGTTTATTTACAATATTAAAATTCTCAAATATATACTAAAAGTGCTTTGGAATCAAAACAAGTCTTCAATAAAATGAAAAATAAATTACTATTATTTCTAAAATATCTTAAGAGAAAAGAAGGGATGAGTTGAATAATAACTATGGAGATAACTGAGAACAATATCTCTACATAAATTGTAACTATTATTCATAGAATTCATTTATTTCCACCTACCATTGTCTGTCAGTGGTAGACTACATGTTGCTGTGAGGCTGGAAGTTATGCTACCAGTATGTCAAGGATCAACAGGGTCACCCAAGGTGAACAGGATAAAGAGCCAGGGGTCTTGAAGGAAGGAAGACATCAAAGCTGCACTGAAAGAAATGGCAAAAAACAAGGCTCTAGGAATTGATGGATTACTCACTGAGATATTTCAACAAACAGATGCTGCACTGGAGGCACTCATTCATCTATGCCAAGTAGTTAGGAAGACAGCTATGTGGCCATCTGACTGGAAGATACACATATTTGTACCCAATCCAAAGAAAGGTGATCTAAAATAGTGTGGAAATTATAGAACTATATCACTAATATCGTACACAAGTAAACTTTTGCCCAAGATAATTAAAAAATGATTGAATATTCAAAAATGATGTATATTGACAGGGAACTTCCAGAAATGCAAGCAGAATTCAGAAGCAGGCAGGGAATGAAAGATATCATTGCTGATGTCAGATGGATCTTGGCTAAAAGCAAAGAATACCAGATAGATGTTTACCTGTGTTTTATTGATTATGCAAAATGTTCAACTGTGTGGATCGTAACAAATTATAAATACCATTGAGAAGAACGAAAATTCCAGATCAGGATTGGAGGAAGCCTCACTAACAACCTGTGATATGCAGACTATAGAACCTTTCTTGCTGAAAGTGAGGATGATGTAAAGCACTTACCGATGAAGATTAAAGACCGTAGTCTGCAGTATGGATTATATCTCAACGTAATGAAAATGAAAATCCTCACAACTGTATCAATAAGCAACATCACAATAAATGGAGAAAAGATTGAAGTTGTTGAAGGTTTCCTGTTATTTGGATCCAAAACAAGCACCAATGGAAGCAGCAGGCAAGAAATCAGACAGCGTATTGCACTGGGCAAATCTGCTGCAAAAGACCTCTTTCAAGTGCTGAAGAGCAAAATATCTCTTTGAAGACTAAGCTTCACCTAACCCAAGTATTGGTATTTTCAATAGACTCATATGCATGAGAAAATAGGCAATGAATAAGGAAGGCAGAAGTAGAGTTGATGCTTTTGAGTTGTAGTATTGTCAAAGAATATGAAAAGTACCATGGACTGACAGAAAAATGAACAAATCTGTCCTTGAAGAAGTGCAGCCAGAATGCACCTTGGAAATGAGAACGGCCTGACTTCGTCTCACCTATATTGGTCACACAGTAGCTGAAGCAATCAGGGCAAGTATAGCAAGGATTGTGCAGCTTGCACAGGAGAAGGCAGTGTTTTGTTCTGCTGTGCATAGGGTTGCCATGAGCTGGAAATGACTTGTCAGCACCTAACAACAACACAACAACTTTGGTCATGTTGTCAGAAGGGACAATACCTTGGAGAAAGATATCATGTTCAATAAAGTGGAGAGTTAGTGCAAAATGGGAAGGCCCTTACCAAGATGGATAGGCACAGTGGCTGCAACAATGGGCTCAAGTATAGCAAGAATTATGAGGCTGGCACAGGACCAGCCAATGTTTCTTTCTGATGAACCTAGGGCAGCTATGAATCAGAGCTAACTCAATGGCACTTAACAACAACAACAACAACATTCATTTCCACATACCATGCCTGTGCCACTAAATATTGGTATATATTTAATAGTGAGTAAAGGATCTTTAAAATTAGGTACCAAAATATGAACAATTAATTTTGATAATGAGAATGCTACATTTTTTTTTTAATTTATCATTTTATTTATACTTATCTACGTTATCCAAATTTATTTGTTGTTGAGCCTATCTTACTTTTATACTTTAAAGGGACTCTTGCTAAATTAGAATACAAAAAAAAAAAGTTGACATCATTTAATATTAAAAATAATTTTCTCATTGAATAGCTTGATTTAATTAAAATACAACCAATTTGGTATAGACAAAATTGTATTTATCCGAGATGCGCGAGGGGGCTCAATATAAAAAATAATAATAATAAATGAATGAAAAATACACATTAATAGAATAGAAGAAAAGTAAGTTTGGTGATTAAGTTTGTGCCAGCTTGGCTGGGCCTGATAGAGTGGCTGGGCAGCTGGTGGTAGTTATTCCCCATGATGAGACTGGCAGTCAACTCCATGGTGGGTTCTACCACAAGCAGCTGAGTAGCTGCCTTTGGGATATGGTCTGCTTCTTGTATATAAGGAGAAGCTTTGGGAATGGTCTGTATCCTTTGGCATGCTTGGACCCTGCATGTAGTCATGTTGTTGTTCAGTAGCCTGCCATGTTCTGCTGACCTTGGGGCTTACAATGGACTTGAATTAATGGCCTACCACGTGGTTTGGTAACATCAGGACTGTGCCATTTTATTTTTCAGCCTTGGACTTGTCAGCCTCTCCAGCCAATAGCTTCCTGAGTGAATAGATACCTCTAGATTCAGTGGGCCAGGAGCAAAAGGCAGAGCTGAAGCCCAAGGTCCCTAGAACCTGGCACTCTGAACTTGGATTTAAAGCCTCCAAACTGTAAGAGAATAAACTCCTGTTTGTTAAGGCCATCCCATTCGTGGTATATTCCTGTCAGAGTGGCTCTAGATAACCAGAACAGTATGTGATTATCTCATGTGATCCAGAAAAGATACTTCACAAAGTTCAGCAATGTTTTATGATTTAAAACACTCAGCAAGCTAAGAACTAAAGAGAATTTCCTTAAGAACATGAATGGCATTAATGAAAAACCCTAACTTACATTATACATAATGGTAAAAGAGTGAAAGCTTTATCTATAAAATCAGGAAAAAGACAAAGATGTCCACTTTCCCCACTGCTACAAAACACTGTGCTGGAAGTTAGAGACAGATTAGGCAGGAGAAAGGGATTAAAAAAAAAAAAAAAAAAAAAAAAGAAAATCATACAAATCAGAAATAAAGAGAGAAAGCAATCTCTGTTGGCAATGACATAACCCTCTATATAGAAAATACCAAAGAACTGGTAAGAAAGCTATAGAGCTAATCCATGAATTCAGCAGAGTGGCAGGATGCAAGATGAACAAATAAATATTGATGTTCTGCATTCAAAGCAGTAACAAAACAATCTGAAAATAAATAAATAAATAATTCCATTTATGGTAGCAACTAAAAGCATCCCATATCAGAGAATAAATTTAACAGGGGAGCTAAAATATCTGAAAGGTGCAACTGTACCACACTTCTGAACGACATTAAAAAAGACATAAAAATGAAAGATTGCCCGTGGTCGTGGTCATGGTCTGGAATACGTAATATTGTTAAGATATTATTATCCCCAAATCATCTAGAGATGTAATGTAATCCCTATCAAAATTACAATGGATATACTTTAAAAAAGAAAAATAACTAGAAAAGCCAATTGCAATATTCATGTGGTTTTGCAAGGGGCCCCAAATGGCCAAAGAAAATTTGATAAAGGAAAACAAAGTAAGAGTATTCATAGTTACTGATTCCAAAACCTGGTAGAAAGCTACAGTAATCTATGAGCATGGAACAGATATAGGGAAAGGACCAATAGAGTAGAGTGAAGAAATCAGAAATAAAGATACACATCTATGGCAAACTGATTTTTAACAAAGTTTCCAAGTCTAACCAAAAGGGGAGAAATAGTCTGTTCAGCAAATGGTGCAGGGCAACTTGATATCCTCTTGCAGAATACTTAAGTCATGTACACATGTCATACCGAATATGAAAAATAACTCAGAATGGATCAAGGAACTAAATATAACAACGAAAACCATAAAAATCTTAGAAGGAAAAATAAGAGCAATGCTTCATGATCTAGTTTTTGAAAGGAGATTCTTAGGTATGACATCAAAAGAATATGTACCAAAGAACAATAAACTGGACTTAACCAAAAAGAAAAAAAATTCTGTTCGTGAAAGGGTTTTGTCCAGAAAATAAAAAGACAAACTTTAGAATGAGAGAAAATATTTCTGAACCATGTATCTGTAAGGAGGTTAAAATCCAAAACATATAAATGTCCCTAATATATAATATAATATATAATATAAGAAATACTGGTATCTATAAAATTAAAAATATATATATATTAATAATATTTTAAAAGAAATGGGCAAAGGAATTGGTTAAACACTTTTCTGAGAAAGAGATACAAATTGTGATTAAGCACATGAAAAGATGCTCAACACCATTCATTACTCATTAAAAATGCAAATCAAAAGTACAATTATATACAAACTTGCACGCACTGAAATGACTAATGTCAGAAAAACAGAAAATAACAAGTGCTGCTGAAAATGTGGATAAATCAGAACCCTCATCAATTGCTGGTGGAAATGTAAGATGATGCAGTCTTTAGGGAAAACAGTTCAGTGGTTACTAAAAAAATTGAACACAGAATACACAAAAGGCATGAAAGCCCAAACCCAAACGTACACTTTTACACCAATGATCACTGCAGCTTTATTGACAATAATCGAGAGACAGAAATAATGCAAGTGTCAATTAACAGATAAATAGAATTTTAAAAATATGGTATATGTATTCAACAAAATATAATCCAGTCATATAGAGAAATGAAGTTCTGATTCATGCTATGACATGAATATCATTAGATGTCAACAAGGCAGCTCTAATTCATAGTGAACCTATGTACAACTCAAGGAAAAACTGTCCTCACCTGATGACCTTCTACTTTATCAAGCATGCTCTCTTTCTCCAAGGACTGGTCCCTTCTGACAACCTTGCTAAAGTAGGTAAGGTGAAGCCTGGCCATTCTCACTTCCATTTCTTGAAAGAATGCTGCACTTCTTCCAGCATAGATTCATTCATTATTCTGGCATTCTGTCATGTTTTCAGTATTCTTTTCCAACACTACAATTCATAGGTATCAACCCTTCTTTATTTTTCCTTATTCATTGTCCAGCTTTCACATGAATATGAGGCTATTGTAAATAACATGGTTTGGATTAGGCACACTTTAGTCTTCAAGGTGAGATCTTTGCTCCTTAACACTTTGACTTCTGCTTCCTTGAGTACTGACTGTGTAAACAAATAAAATGAAATCCCTAACAACTTCAATCTTTTCTCCATTTATCACATTGTTGCTTGTTGGCCTAGTTGTGAGAATTTTTGTTTTCTTTATACTGATGTGTAATCCCTAGTGAAGACTGAAGTCTCTGATCTTCATCAGTAAGTACTTAAAGTCATCTTCACTTTCAGCAAGCAAGGCTTTGTCATCTGTATAGTGCAGGTCGTTAGTCTTCCTCCAATCTGGAGGCTGCTTTCTTCTTCACATGGTCCAGCTTTTTATACTTTCTCTTCATACAGACTGAACAAGTGTGGTGAAAGAAACAACCATCGAGAACACTGTTCCTGATTTTAAACCATGCAGTATCCCCTTGTTCTTTTCAAATGAAAGTCTCTTGGTCTATGTAAAGTTTCCTTAAAAGAACAGTTAACTGTTCTAGAATTGCAATTTTTCACAATGTTATCCACAATTCATTGTTACCCACATAGTCAAATTTGTTTGCAGAGTCAATAAAACATAGGTAAACATCCTTCTGGTATTCTTTGCTTTCAGCCAAGATGCATCTGATATCAGCAATGATCTCTCTCCTTCAACATCCTCTCAGGAATTTATAAACACACATGAAACATAACATTAATTCATATTGAAAAATTATGCTATTTATGAAAAATTATGTTATTCAACTCAGACCAAAAAAAAAAAACACAAAAAATGTATTCTCTCCATTATATGAAATATGTAGACTAGGCAAATGAATAGACATAAAATTTTATAATTGGTTATCAGGGTCTGGGCCCGTGGTAATGCAGCTTAAGAGGAAAACTGCTGAAGGGACCCGATTCTCCGTTATGAATGATGAAAAATTTTTGGAATGATTAGTTGCAAGTGTTGCATAATATGATGAATGTGATTAATGTCACTGAATTGTACACTGAAAAATGATTAAAGACTCTCTCTACATATACATATATATGTGAGTGTATATAGTTTACCATGATAAATGAAAAAAGAAAGTTTTGTATAAGATATACTTAATGCTCAAGCTTCAATTGCACCTTCTCCTTACTTATCAGTTATCTCATTATCATAATGCAAGTTATCACATTATCATAAATGCCTGGCATTTATGACAATACTAAAAAATCTACTGTTTTGTGAATCAATGGTGTACATCTGGCAGTAACGAACACTGAAGTGTAAGAATATAGTAATGTTGGTTTTAATGGTTAAAGTTATGTGTCAGCTTGGCAGCACCATGATTCTTAGTGGTTTGGAAATCATGGCATTATGTCATGTAATGTTGAAGAACAACATTCTCACTCTGTTAGGAGTAAAGACAAGTTAGTATTATGGAGGAAAAAAAAATACAATTGGGGAGGACAAAGCAAAAGCACAAAGTGCTCCAAAATATTTTACAAAAATGTTTCTTCTTATCTTCATATGTATTCTTTCCCAAAACAGCCATAGTTTCCCCCTCCTTCCATCTTTGCGCTAGAGACAGAGCAGATTAACTCTTTACTGTAACACATGACCTAAATGTCTCTTAAGAGTGTGCAAATACAGCGATGATGTGATTTGACAGTTTTGTAATGATATAATTTGGCAGTTATGTAAAGATATAGTCTTCTTCTATTTTGTGACTGTGATGCAATCACTCACCATTTTGGCATAATGCTGATTTCATATAATGGCCTAGTACATGCGTAAGTGAGGACAGTGTGTAGTTGAAAAGTTTTATTTAAAGGTAGCATTTATCATACTTGGGGGAAAAAAAATTCTAGATCATAAGAAAATACAAAATGAAAGTCAGAAAAAACTTTGAAACTTGCCCTTAAGTGGAGAGTAGCTAAAGGCAACAGAAGAAATTAAGTAAAATAACTGACCAGAAGATTTCAAAGGGCAGCTTGAGAAGACAGCACATAATAATGAAATGTGCAAATACCTGCAGTCAGAAAACCAAAAGGGAAGAACACACTTGGCATTTCTCAAGCTGAAAAACTGAAGAAAATAGTCAACCATGGAGTTGCCGTATTAAAGGATTCTATGGGTAAAATACTCAATAATGGAGGAAGCATCAAATAAGATAGAAAGAATACACAGATACACTATATCAAAAAGAGATGGTTGATATCCACCCATTTAAGAAGTAGCATAAGATGAAGAACCCACGATAATGAAGGAACAAATCCAAGCATCTCTGAAGGTATTTATCAAGTAACGCTCCAGGAATGATGGGATTCCAATTGAGACATTTAAATAAATGTGTGCAATGCTGGAAGCACTCTCTGATCTATGCAAAGGAATTTGAAAGACAGCTATTGAACCAACCAAGTGGAAGTGACCCATATCTATGCACATTCCAGAGAAAGGTGAGCCAATAGACTGTGGAAATTATTAAAGAACATCATTAATTTCACACACAAGTAAAATGTTGCTGAAGATAATTAATGTGTGAAATCTGGACAATGAACAAGGGCCATCAAAGGAGAATGGATGCATTTGAATTATGGTGTTGACAAGAAATATTCAATATAACATGGACTTCCAGAAAAACTTCCAGAAGTACAGCCAGAATACTCCTTAGAGGCAAGGATAGCAAGATTTTATCTCATGTATTTTGAACATGTTGTCAGGGGAGACTAATTACTGGAGAAGGAAATCATGTTTGGTAATTAGGAAGTCAGAGAAAAAGAGCATGATGTACTGGCATGGTATCTGCAATGTAACAATGGGTTCAAACATAGCTAGGACTGTGCTAATGGCACAGGACCAGTCAGTGTTTCTGTCTACATAGCGTCACTATGAGTTGAAACTGATTCAACAGCACCTAACAACATCACTAAAGAGTCTGCATAAAATAAATTTAAAAATCACCTTTTGAAAAACATTGATTTAAGCTGGTAGATATGTGGACAGGCTGAATGATCAAGCATGTCTAGGCAGGGGGGAGTGTGCCCATGACAATGTATAGGGTGGGAAGACAATGTTTCTACAAGCATAATTGTATGTTCTGTAAGAATGGCCAGGTATATAGTAGAGCTGACAAGGGACAAGGTTGTGGTGACTTCTTGGCCACACCCAGCTACCTGGAGGGAATGATTGGTTGGACCTCTGGGATCGGGATCATAGTCACAGGGGATGTAAAGCTCAATTGGCATAACATACTACACAAAAACATTGTTCCACATCCTACTTTGGTGAGTAGTGACTGGGATCTTAAAAGCTTGCAAGAGGCCATCTAGATGCAACAATGGGTCTCTCCTCCTCCAGAGCAAACAATAATGAAGAAAAAAAAGATTCACAGAAACAATTAGTCCAAGTGTCTGGTACATCATGAGATCCTGAGCCTATACAACTCTGAGACCAGCAGGACTAGATGGCAACCAGCTACCACTGTCAACCACTCAGAGGGGAATCTATGTAGGAGATCCTGGATACGGTGGGAAAATAATGTGGAACAAAATTAAAAATCATAAAAAAAGGGGGGACCAGAATTGCTGGTCTGATGGAGCCTGGTGACCCCCCTGAGTCTGTGGCCCCTAGCTGACCTGCTGCTCAAGAGCTGCACCCAGTTCTGTGGCTTGCAGCCAAACAAAAGACAGGCATATAGTCTGAACATTTACTTTAGGTAAATACATTCCTTGGAGAGCTCAATCATGGGAGAATAGAAGGGCAGTGTATGCACAGGGAGACAGTTCAGGAGGCAGGAATGCATGGGAGGTAAGTACACAAGGAGCAGGTAGCTATGTTGGGGAAATGAGAAGAGAGCTGTTACACTGTGGGAAATTGCAATGTCATGAGACAAAATGAGTATGAACTTCTGTATGAAAGATGAATTTGCTCTGTAAACTTTCACCCAAATCACAATAAAAAAATTAAAAACATATATATTTTTTCCTTTCCTTTATATAGTATATTTTAATTACATTAATGAAACAAGAGGATGTGTTGAATAAGTTAAAAATTCCATAGCAAATATAAACTCTAGGATAATAAAGGATTTTAAAAAATGTCCATTAAGAAAAGAAAGATTAACAAACATAGGCATACATTATGGAAATCACTTTAGATGAATATTATGTTTACTGTAGCTTGAAAATAAAATGACTTAAAGATATGTGAAAAGTACTATAGGTGCTGGAATATCAGAAAAGTTACTGAGACTGAATTCAGGTTCTACCACTTCTTTCTTTTTGACTTTGGGCAATTCATTTCAGCTCTCTGTACTTCTTTATTGACCCATGTAAAATATGAATGATTATGGGATTCATATTCTAAGGTTGCTGTGATAACTGTCTGAAATAATCTACATAAAATGCTCAGCATAGTGCCTCACACCTAATAAAAGATCCAGTGAAATCTGGCTATCTAATAATAATATTAGTAGACACTCATAAGACATGTTGTATTTTATTTTCAAGAAGAATTTAACACACTTGAATGAGGCATATATAGTTACCTATTTGACTGGAAATGAAATTCAGGGATTCGTCTAGTTTACTCCCCCATTTATGATCATCAGGGATTTTGAGTTTTGACACCTAAAGAAAGACTTGTCCATAAAAATAAGACTATAGAGCGCTCCTCTCAACATACAATGTTGCTAAAGGGGAAGGGAGGCCATATCTCCTGACCTCCTCTAACTGCACAAGAGGAAGACAGGATCACTATCAGTAGCCCAAGGCCCATTCCTGCAAGGCCAGACATGCTGCCTCCCTCCAGCCCTTTCACCAACCACCGTTCCACCCAAGGCACCCACCACCTCTCTCCTGGGTTCAATAATTCACTGCAGTAGCCACACAGAACTCACAGATTATGGGATTTATTAGGGAAGCACCAGACTACAATTCAAGTTCATGAAAAATGCTCAGTCTCTCTCCCAGCCAACCGTCTCTCAGCCAACAGTCTCTCACAGTCTCTCTCCCAGCAGTGCGTGTCCCTCGGTGTCTCTCTCAGCAAAGTGTGTCACTTGCATCTCTTTCCCAGCAGTGCGTGTCTCTCAGAAGCGTGTTTCTTCTCAGCAGCACGTCCTACTCAACCAGTAGTCAGAGAGAGACTCTGCCTTTAGGAGGCCTCCTTCTGGGCCCAGCCGAGTGGCCAAACCAAGCAATCATAACATCAGAACTCTAAGCACCTGAGAGAGAGAGCGGGAACCTCCCAGAACATTGCTTTGTGCCACTCCCAACAGAAATACCCCAGGTGGACAACTTTAGCAATCAGGAGCTCCTCAGCTGCTCTTAGCAAATTCCACATCAGAGTATACAAAGACTCATGGGTAGAAAAGCCACACTAAGTAATTTACTACACCACAAGTGTGCAGCAAATAATTTTCTTAGTTTTCATCAAGAAGGCAAATTCTTCTAGGACAACAATATCTGTTTAACACAGAGGATTCATCAAAGTAATCAGAAATTTACCAATTTAGCTTGATGCCAATTTATTCAGATGTGCACATACAATAAACTAAAAATCACTTCCTCCAGAGTAAGGAGCCTCAAGATGAAGGATCACAGAGCAATTTTAAAATTACTAAATGTGACATGAAATCACATGTTATTAATGGAAAGACTCAAGCATAAACATAATTTATATTCCAATGACATCTTTATACATTTGTTTGTAATGTGTATAAACATATTCTAATTTGACAATAATGGTACATTTTTATTAATTTAAAAGATGTTTTGGAATTAATTAAAAAAGAATAAAGTGGTTTAGGAAATACTATACATGGAAACAGCTAACTTTTTAAATAATGTATGAGGTCAATTGTCAAGAGCTGAAAACAACTGGCAAACAGTGGTGAGGAGAAGATACTATCATTAATTACTTTTCAACGACAGTGGCAGTGTTTCAAGATTGCTTGCTGCCTGCAGATTTGTTAGCTTCTTCATGGAATATGTCACAAGGGAGGTATTTTTGAAGCAATACCAGAAGTGTGTGAAAAATATCAATATGATGCATGACTGTAATCTCCTCCTTGCAGATGTAAATTCTCTGCTTGCTGCAACTAGAAAGCAGGTGCCAACATATTTGTGAATGCTCTTTGCCTGCTGGACAGGACACTGGCAAACTGGGAAGGAATCCCGTTAGAAGATGTCACATGTGTGCTAAATCTCAGAAATTCAAAAGCATTTCCAATTTCTGCAGTATTTCTAGATGATATTTAGCCCTCTTTAAATTGAAAGATGAAATGCTGCATTTGAAGCTGAGCTTTCTCTGATCCTGAAGGTGAGATATTTCTACATCAGATGGTTTCTCTGATGAACTCTCAAAAATGCAGAATAAAGAATATTATTCAATTCCATCAAAAGTGAGCTGAGTTTCTACAAGAAAATCTTCCCTCTTTCCATAGAATACTTAATGAAAATAAAAATTATATTAAAATTAAAACTTAATTTTGTTTTTAACTTTCAAGGTCACATATGGATAGCTTTGAGACCTGTAGTTACAGAAATTACCAAAATGAACCACAAAAATTGGAAAAGCTAGGGATAGGAAAATAAAGGTTTGTATTTTTTCTTATTAAAAAAAAAATAAAAGGATGTCAAAAAATGAAGACTAAAATCAGAGGAATTTTTTGTTGTTGTTTTAATAGATATAACTTATAAAAATCAATAGAAACTTCCAAATTGGCCACTCATGGTAAAATATAATTATCTTTTAACCCTGCATTCGATTTTACGATCCTAATATCATGCTCACACTATGTGAACAAACACAGAAGGAAATAAGTTTTCCAACTACGTCTAGGTACCGTCCAGTTGGTTTCAACCCATAGCAACTCTACGTACAGCAAAGGAAACTCTGACCAGTGCTGTGCCATCCTCACAATCATTGTCATGATTGAACCCATCATTGCAATGTGCCCATTCATCTCATTGAGCTCTTTAACAATTTAAAGTATTAATCACTTCACAGAGTGCTTAATAAGTGACAGCAGTGTTGAAAGTTCTTCACAAATACTGTGCTATCAAATTGATTCTGACTGATATCAATCATAAATGAAAGAGTAGAACTGCCTCATTTGGTTTCTTAGCCTGAAATCTTTACTACAATAGATCTAGGTCTTTTCTCCTATAAAGAAGTTGGTAGATTTGAACTGTGATTTTGTGTTTAGCAGCGAAGCACTTCAACATTATGCTACCAGGACTCCTTATTATTATTTGATTTAATCTTCATAATTTAGATAAAGATGAGGTAACACCCTGTGTCTAAGGTCCTGCAGTGATTGAATGGTGGTGATGGGATTCATTCATACACAACCGAGCCCCAGATTCTGCATTTGTAATTGTTCTGCCTATGGAAAGACTAAGAACAGAATGAGGGCTGCAACTGGAATCCCGAGTGACTCTGAAAATAGATGTCTGTTAAAGAAAGAGAAGGGGGCCAACAGCACTGAGAAGGAAGAGGCATATCACTAAAAAGTAAAAGAAAGACAGAGGGAGAGGAGAAATGAGAGAAGAAAGAAAAAGTACATGTGGTGTTGTTACACTATATACAAAGTAATTATGTTCCTAAAGAGAAGGAAGGAAAGCAGTTAAAAAATCTAGAAAGATGTAAGGTATAATATTTCCATGGATTTTATATCATGGAAGTCACTGATGATTGCAAGGAGATGCTAGTTTGAGTAGTAGTTGATGCCAGAGAGCTCTGGTAGCATAGTGCTTAAGGCACTTTACTGCTAACCAGAAGGCTGGCGGTTCAAACCCACCAGTCATTCCTCGGAAGGAAGATGGGGAAATCTATTTCCACAGTGATATTGCCTCGGAAACCCAAGGAGGGGTCGCTATGAGTCAGGTCTGACTCAATGGCATACAACAATAACAACAACAGTTGATGTCAGGCTGAAATGGGTTAAAGACTATGTGTGATGCAATAAAGTAATAACTTTATGTGAAGACAATCCTTAGAGTATCTTAACTGTGAAGACATTAAAGGTTAAGGCAATAACAGTTCTAGGCAGATTTGTGATCAAAGCACGTAATTGCTGTGGCATTCTAAACCAATGACTTCACCAACAGTAGGTCTAATCAAACCAACATGCAGCTTTCACAATAAGTTCCACACTGTATTTGAGTGTACACTGATTTGTCATCTTTATTAATAATTAGTATTGTGCCTTATTTCACTGAAAAATATAATTACTTAAGAAAGAAAATATCTTAATGCAATTAAATTTCTTACCTATATACCATGAATAACAAGTATATCTTGAATGTCCTATTCAATAAGCTCCCCTGATTTGTATAGAATTCTGTGAAAACATAGATTTAGGTTTACATACTCTAATTATTTCGTTTTTCAAAGAAGAAAGCAAAATATTATTGGAGAAATGGAAAACTCTAAATAAAACAGGTTATTAATTATTTTAGAGACAGATGAAATGACTCAGAGTATCTTGTTTGGGAACAAATATTATAGTACATTGTGTTAGTATGATATTATTAAAATCTAGTTCATGTTTTTTTGCTTATGGTTTCAAACATATAATTATATTGTTTATAACACTAAATAACACCTTGACAATGATTCCATTCTGATGTGCTTTAATCGTGAATTATCTTTACATGAATAGCTGGTCTCTATGTTGTGAGATTGTTACTGGTTTTCAACATTTTCTAAATCTTCATAATGCTTATTTAAAATATGTCTTAATTAGATAACTGTTCATGATTTTATGAATCAAAGGACTTTGAAAGTATTTCTAACATGGCAATCATTTGTACAATTATTCATTGTGCAAAGTTATAATCATCAGTTTTACCATACTGGCTACAGCACCCAACTATGAGACAGAGGTTAAAGGTAAAAATGAAACTGCTAAATGAACGTCATAAAATGCAGTACAAAAAAGTTGTTAATTTAAATAAAACACAGAACATACATGAACCTTGAAAATCAGGTAGGGTTAACAAACATTTTTTCCAAATTCTTACAAAAGTGAACCCATAGAGCAAATAATTTATAATGTCTTTAAACAAACAAGCCGGTCATTGATCTACATATAGAACATGGAGAACTGGTAACAATGTTAAATAATCATTAAATATAAGCAATATTACTCCATTGTGAGTGTTTCTATCAGATCAGAGTGATAACTTTAAAAGGTAAGTTTAATATACATATATTATAATAAAGTAGCTTTTACCAAACTCATATATTCTTTGTGGGTAAGTGATTAGAATATCCCTAAGAAGCTACAAATGACCATTTTAAAATGCAATTTAAAGTCAATTACTTTAGTAAAAGTCAGGTTATGGAACATAACTCCCTTGTTACTCAGAGACATTTAAAGAGGCTAGATAGAGCCCCTGTATGGCTATTTCTCAACTTCTGATCCATAATTTTTAATACTCTTCGTAGGACTTCCCCTAAAATGGGTAATCAGTCAATGTAGAGCATAATGGGAAGAGGAAAAAGATGAAAGCGCTTTCCATGAGTGAGACACAGTGCCTCCAAGTATGTTTTGGAATTACACCGTGCTACTGTGCCCGCTGCAACTCTGAAAATGCTGGGGAGAGATCATACATACTGAATGGACCATAGGTGGAAATTACACATAACTTGAAATTAAATGTTCTTTTGATTCCAAGAAAGCTCAGCGCTTCATTTCCACAGTGAATAAATCTTCTCTCCCTCTTATGACACAGACCTTTCTGACATGATGAAGCGAGGAACAATGGACTCCACTTTCCAGCAGGGCCTAGCTCTCTTACCCATATTAACGCATGGAAAAAATGAATTGAAACACCCAGCTTCATTTTACTCTGAATTCTGGCATATTTTAATATTTGTTTTTGCAAGATACTTATGATAATTTATATTTTCAACTTTGTCATCAATCTCCACTCCTATTCACTTCCATTACTTTGATATATTAGAAATAAGCCCTTAGATATTAATATATCATCATAAAATAAGGAGCATTGCTTTTCTAGGTAAGTGAAATTTAAACA
Source organism: Orycteropus afer afer (assembly GCF_000298275.1). Lineage (NCBI taxonomy): Eukaryota > Metazoa > Chordata > Mammalia > Tubulidentata > Orycteropodidae > Orycteropus > Orycteropus afer. The sequence goes on from NW_006922289.1 coordinate 577,676, forward strand.
AAAGCTATTGTGTTATACATCCTACTCCATCCTAATTAAGTCAATTCTGTTTTTTATATTTTCTCAATTTCTTTCTATTTATTCCATAATACTCCACAGTCCACGTGCCTCATGTTTTTTATCTAAACATCTCAGCCATATAGGACTGAAAGAACAAAATATACCCCAAAGTTGGTAGTTGTGAGGTGCTATCATGTCAGTTCCAACTCATTGTGATTTTAAGTGCAACAGAATGAAAATCTACCTGATCCTGCTCCATTTTCACAATAATTTCCATGCTTGAGCCCTTTCCTGAAACCATTGTATGAATCCATCTCTTTGAGGCTGTGTTAGGCTGGGTTCTTTAGAGAAGCAAAACCAGTAAAGCTTATATAGAGAGAGAGAAAGAGAAATTTACTTTAGGAAAGTGGCTCACACACTTATAGAAGTTGGCAAGTCCCAAGTTCTTGGATCAAATGTCAAACTGGAGGCTTTTTCTCATGTAGCTGCAGGGTCTGGAGAGCTAAAGGTTGGCAGGCAGTTCCAGCTGTTGACTCCAACAAATGACGAATCCAAGATCTGCAGGCCTAATGGTGGATTGTTCGCTCACAGACAGTTGTAGCCAGCACAACAGAATCCCGAGCCACAGAAGAATGTCTCTTTTTCCTGGTTGTCCATAAATATACTGGAAGCAGGCCACACCCCTAGGGAAACTCCCTTTCAAAGAATTGGCTGCTCAAAACATATATATCTGATCTCATCATGGAAACAACCCACATCACAATTGCTAAAACCACACATAATTGTGGTCCAGCCAAGTTGACACACAGCTCCAACTATCACGGAGGCTCTTGCTGTTTTTGCTGATCCTGTACTTTACCAAATATGATATCCTTCTCCAGAAAATGATCCCTCCTGAGAACATGGTCAAAGTACAGGAGACGAAATCTCGCCATCCTCACATCTAAGGAGGATTTGGGTATACTCCTTCTAAGACAGTTTGTTCGTTCTTCTGGCAGTCCACAGTATATTCAGGATTCTTCAACATTACAATTCTAATGCGTGAATTCTTCTGAAGGATTCCTAATTCATTATTTTTCACATGCATATGAGGCAATTGAAAATACCATGGCTTGGGTCAGACACACCTTAGACTTCATGCTGTTATTGTTGTTGTTATGTGTCGTCGAGTCAAACCCAACTCATAGCGACCCCTTCTTGGGTTTCCGAGGCAGTATCACTATGGAAGTAGGATTGTCCAACCTTCCTTCCGAGGAGTGGCTGGTGGGTTTGAACCGCCAGCTGTCTGGTTAGCAAACAAGTGTCTTAGCCACTATGCTACCAGAGCTCCCCTTAGACTTCATATTTACTCTTTAATATTTGTGGTGGTTAAATATGTGTGTCAAATGGGCTGGGCCTGGTTGAATGGCTAGGCAGCTGAATATAGTTATACCCCATGATGAGAATGGTAATTAGCTCCATGGTGGAATCTATTGGAGCAGCTGAGTAGCTGCTTTGGGGATGTGGTCTGCTTCCCGTATATAAGAAACAGCTTTAGGTATAGTGTCTAGCTTATGGTACATGTGAACCCTGCATGTAGCCATGTTGTTCATTGTTCAGCAGCCTGCCATGCACTGTTGACCTTGGGACTTTCAGTGGGCTTGAATTAATGGCCTGCTGTAAGGTTTGGTAAAATCAGGACTGTGACTTTTTACTTCTCAACCTTGGGCTTGTCAGTCTGAAGAGCCAGCAGCTAAGTGAAGAAAAGCCTCTAGCTCCAGTGGGCCTGGGAGTGCAAGGCAAAGCTGAAGCCAGGGCCTAGAGCCTGGCACTTTGAACTGGGACCTAATGCCTCCAAACTGTAAGAGAATAAATTCCTGTTTGTTAAGGCCAACCCATTTTTGGTAATTCTTGTCAGAGCAGCACTAGGTAACCAAAACAATATTTTAAATATGTCCCTTGCAGCAGATTAGCCCAGTGTAATACATCATTTGATTTCTTGACTGCTGCTTCCATGGGTGTTGGCAGTGGATCCAAGTGAAATGAAATCCTTGACAACTTTAATCTTTTTTTTTTTTTTTTTTCCATTGATCAGGGTGTTGCTTATTGTTCAAGTTTGAGAATTTTTGTTTACTTTATGTTGAGATGTAATCCATGTTGAAAGCCATAATCTTTGATTTTCACCAGTAAGTGCTTCAAGTCCTCTCAGTTTTCAGCCACCAAGGTTGTGTTATGTGCACATCACAAGTTGTTAATGACTCTTCCTCCAATCTTGATTCCTCATAGTCTTTATATAGCCCAACTTCTTGAATTATTTGATCAACAAATAGATTTAATTAAGTACAGTGAAAGTATACATGCCTGACATATGCATTTCCTGATTTTAAAACATGCAGGACCCCCTTGTTCTTTTAGAACAACTGCCTATTAGTCTACGTGCAGGTGCCTAATGACCATAATTAAGGGCTTTGGCGTTCCCGTTTTTCACAGTGTCATCCCAAATTTGTTATTATAAGCAGAGACAAATGCTTTTGCATAGTCAAAAAAACTCAGGTAAGTTTCTTTCTGATATTCTCTGTTTTCAACCAAGATATATCAGACATCTACAGTGATGACCTTTGTTCCATGTTCTCTTCTGAATCCAGCTTGAATTTCCGACAGCTACCAGTCTATGTATGCTACAACTATCGTTGAATTTTATTTGCAGCTAACTTTACTTGTGGGTGATATTAATATTGATAAGTTCTGCATTCTGTTGAATCACCTTTGTATGCAATGGGCACAAATATGGATTTATTCCGGACGGTTGGCCAGAAAGCTATTTTCCAAATTTATTTGAATAAGTAAGTGAGCACCTGCAACATTACATCCATTTGTTAAAACATTTCAGTGGGCATTCCTTCGATATGCGGAAGCTTGTTTTCCACCAATGCCTTAAGTGAAGTTGCACATTATCCTTCAATAGCATCAGTTCCTGATCATATGCTACCTTCTAAAATGCCTGAAAATTGACCATATTTTTAGTGTGTGTGGTATGTGTGTAATCCTTCCATTTTCTTTTTATGCTTTTTGCCTCACTTTCATTTTCCCCACTGAATCAACCAGTTGTGCAACTGTAGGCTTATTTATTTATTTTATTGTGAATTGAGTGTAGGCTAAAATTATTTCTTCGGTTCATTCAGCTTCCGAAATGACAAGCGTCATCTTCCCTTTGATTTTCTAACTCCATATCTTTGCATATTTTATTATAGTACATTACTTTGTCTTCTCAATCTTCCCTTTGATATCTTCCATCCAGCACTTCTATCTCATCATTTCTTCAATTTGTGTTAGCTTCTCTCCATTCAAGAGCACGTGTCAGACTCTCTTCTGACATTCTTTTTGACATTTTCTCCATTTCTTGTCTTTGTAATGATCTTTTGTTTTCTTCATGTATACTGTCTTTTAACTTCTCACAACTAGTTTGCTCTCAGTCACTGATGTTAAATCCATCAATTCTATTGTTCAGATGGTACCTAAGTTTAGGCATGATATACTCATGGGAGTATTTTAACTGTAGAGGATTGTATTAATTGTTTTGAGCTTCAACGTAAAATTGATTATTAACAATTGATAGCCTGTTCCACAGGTAGTCCTTAGTCTTGTTCTGACTGATGATATTAAGCTTCTCTGTCATCTCTTTCCACAGATTTAGTAAATTTGATTTCTGTGTATTGCATCTGGTGAGGTCTCTGTTGTTGTTGTTGTTATATGCCATTGAGTCAAACCTGACTCATAGCGACCTCTCCTTGGGTTTCTGAGACAATATCACTACAGAAGTAGCTTGCTCAACCTTCCTTCTGAGGAATGGCTGGTGGGTTTGAACTCTAAGCCTTCTGGTTAGCAGTCAAGTGCCTTAGGTGCTATGCTACCAGAGCTCCTGATGAGGTCTCTAAGTTACAGTAAATGTTTATGTTGTTGAAAAAAGGTACTTGCAATGAATAAGTCATTGGTCTGGCAAAATTTTGTCATGAGATCTCCAGCATCTTTTCTATCACTAAGACTGTATTTTTCCACTACCCATGTTGCTTTGTTTCCAACTTTTGCACTCTAATCACCAATAATAATTAATTTATCTTAAGTGTATTTTGATCAATGTCAGACTGCAGAACTTAGTAAAAATATGCAATTTCTTCATGTTTGGTTGTAGTGATTGGTGTGTAAATTTGAATAATTCTCCTATTACCTGGTATTCCTTATGTTGTTGTTGTTGTTATGTGCCGTCAAGTTGGATCCAACTCACAGTGTCCCCTCCTTGGGTTTCTGAGACAGTATCACTATGGAAGTAGATTGCCCACCTTCCTTCCGAGGAGTGGCTGGCATGTTTGAACCGGCAGCCTTCTAGTTAGCAGTCAAGTGCCTTAGGCATTATGCTACCAGAGCTCCTAGTATTTCTTATAGGCATATTAATATTATTTTATCACTAATAGCAATGCAATTAAAGATAGATAACCACTTCTCTTCAATTTGTCATTCTTGGAAAGATAGATCATAAGACTGATTCAAAATGGTAAATATCAGTCCATTTTAGTTGATGAATGCCTGGGCTATCAATCTTCATGCATTCCATTGCATTTTTGACAACTTCCAATATTCCAATTTCAAACATACATACTTTGTGGATTCTACATTCTGATTATTAATGGATGTTTCAGGTGTTTCTTCTCATTTTGAGTCTTACTTCATCAGAAAATGAAGGTCCTGAAAACTTTACTCCATCAACATCAATTATGTTCAACTCTATTTTGAGGAGGCAGTTCTTCCCAAGTTGTATTATGAGTCCCTTCCAATCTGAGAGGCCCATATTCTGGCACTATATCAGAAAGTTGTTGTTAGGTGCTGTTGAGTCATCTTCAATGCACAGCGACACTATGCACAGCATAAAAACATCACCCTGTCCCAAGCCAGCTCTGCAATCTCTGCTATACTTGAGTCCATCGCTGCAGCCACTGTGCCCATCTATCTTGTTGAGGGCTTTCCCCTCTTTCGTTGACCCTACACCTTATGAAGCATGAATTCTTCCCCGGTGAATGGGGCCTTCTGATAATATGACCAAAGTAGGTGAGACAACATCTGGCCATTCTGCCTTCCAAGGAGCAATCTGACTGCATTTGCTCCAGGACAGATTTGTTAGTTCTTTTAGCAATCCAAGGTACTTTCAGCATTCTTCACCAACACCACAACTCAAAAGCATCAATTCTTCTTCAGTCTTCCTTATTCATTGTCCAGTTCTCATATGTATATGAGGTGACTGAAAATATCATGTCTTGTGTAAGGCACACCATAGTCCTCAAGGACACATCTTTGCTCCTCAGCACTTGAAAGAGGTCCTTTGCAGCTGACTTGCCCAGTGCTACATGTTGTCTGAAGTCTTGACTGCTGCTTCCATTGGCATTGATTGTAGAACCAAACAATTTGAAGTATTTGACAACCTCAATCTTTTCTCCATTTATCGTGATGCTGCTTATAGGTTCATTTGTGAGGTTTTTTTTTTGTTTTTTTTTTTCTATATATTGAGATGTAATGCATACTGGAGACTGTAGTATTGAGTCTTCTCAGTAAATGCTTCAAGTCCTCCTTGTCCTCCTCACTTTCACCAGGGAAAGTTGTGTCATCAGTGTATCACAGAGTGTTAATGATTCTTCCTCCAATCCTGATGCCACGTTCTTCTTCATATAGTCTAGCTTCTCAGATTATTTGCTCAGCATATAGATTGAATAAGTACTGTGAAAGAACACAACCCTGACACACTTGCTTCTTGACTCTAAACCATGCAATGTCCCTTGTTCCATTCGAACAAGAGCCTCCTGGTCTAGGTACAGGTTCCTCGTGAACACCATCAAGTATCCTGGAATTCCCATTCTTCTCAATGTTATTCTCAATTGTTATTATCCACACAATTAAATGCTTTTGCCGAGTCAATAAAATACAAGTAAATATCTTTCTTGAATTCTTTGCTTTGAGCCAAGATCCATCTGACATCAGCCATGATATCCCTTGTTCCACATCCTGTTCTGAAGCTGGCTTGCACCTCTGGAAGTTCTCTGTCATTATACTGCTGCAACTGTTTTTGAATTTTCTTCAGTAAGATTTTACTTGTGTGCAATATTAATGATATTGTTTGAGATTTTCCTCATTCTGTGGGATCACCTATCTTTGAAATGGGTAAAAATATGGATCTCTTCAAGTCAGTTGTTCAGGTATGTGATAGTTGAAGATGTGTCAACTTGGCTGGACTCCAGTTGTGAGTGGTGGTTCCCATGATGGATCACATGACTGCATTCTAAGCGGC
>NW_006922289.1:584406-599989 GCF_000298275.1 Orycteropus afer afer
CTCTAGAGAACCCAATCCAACACAAGGTAGCTGTCTTAAAATCTCTTGTCATAACTGAATGAGTGTCTCCAGTGAGGCATCTGTTTGTCGAACCATCTCAATGGGTATCCTGTCAATTTCCGGAGCCTTGTTCTTCAGCATTTGCTTCAGTCCAGCTTCAACTTCTTCTTTCAGTATCATTGGTTCTTTATAATATGGCACCTCCTGTAATGGATGAAGATTTACCAGTTCCTTTTGGTACAGAGGCTCTGTATATTCCTTCCATCTTCTTTTGATGCTGCCTGAATCATTCAAAATTTTGCCCATAGAATCTTTCAATCAAGACATATTTTTTTTTCCTCTGTTCTTTCAGCTTGAGACATGCTGAGCATGTTCTCTTTTGGTTTTTTAACTCCAACTCTTTGCTGATTTCATTATAGTAATGGCTTTGTCTGCCCAAGCTGCTCTTTGAAATCTTCTGTTCAGCTCTTTTATCTTGTCATTTCTTCCATTTGCTTTGGCTACTCTCTGCTCAAGGGCAAGCTTCAGTCTCTTCTGTCATCCCTTTAGGTATTTTCTTTTTTTCTCATCTTTTTAATGACTTCTTGCTTTCTTCATGGATGATGTTCTTGATGTCATCCCATAATTCTTCTGGTTTTTTGGTCACTGGTGTTCAGTGCATTGAATCTATTCCCTATACGGTCTCTAAATTCAGTAGAGATATATGTAGGGCCATATTTTGGTTCTTGTGGACTTCTTTTAATTGTCTTCAAGTTTATCTTGTATATGAGAAGTTGACGGTCTGTTCCACAATCAGCTCCTGGCCTTGTTTTGGCTGAAGATACTGAGCTTTTCCATCTCCTGTTGCCACAGATGTACTCAATCTGACTCATGTGTATTCCATAGCAATGTCCACATGTATAGCTCCCATTTGTACTGTTGAAAAAGGTATTTGCAATGAATAAGTTATTGGTCTTGCAAAATTCTATGATGAAATTTCCAGCATTATTTCTGTCATGAAAGCCAAATTTTGCACCTACTGGTGATTCTTCTTTGTTTCCAACTTTGGTATTCCAGTCACTAGTGATGATTAACACATCTTGATTGCATATTCAGTTAATTTTAGATGGCAGAAATTGATAAAAATCTCCAATTTACTCATCTTCGGCTTTGGTGGTAAGTGCATAAATCTGAGTAATAATCGTATTAACTGGTCTTCCTTGTAGACATCTGGGTAGTACCCTGTCACTGACAGCATTATACTTCAGGACAGATTTTAAAATATCCTTTTGTGATGATAAATGCCATATCATTCCTCTTCAAACTGTCATTCCAGACATAGCAGATCTTATGGTTGTCTGATTCAAAATGGCCAAAATCCATCCACTTAAGCTCACTAGTGTCTAGGATATCAATCTTTATGTGTTCCACTTCATTTTTGACAACATCCAATTTTCCTAGATTTATATTTTGTACATTCCATGTTCCAATTATTAATGGATGTTTGCAGCTGTTTCTCCTCAATTTGAGTCATGTCACATCAGCAAATGGAGGTCTCAAAAGCTTTACTTTATCGGTATCAATAAGTTTGGTTCCACTCTGATTATGCAGCACTTTCCCAGTACTGTTTTGAGAGGCTTCCAACTTAAATGGCTTGTCGTCCTGCACTGTATCAGACAACATTTCTGGGGTATTCATACAGTTGCCCAGTAATGTAACATACAGTGTTTCTGTGCTATTCATAAGGTTTTCCCTGGTCCATTTTTTGACCAGTGGATGGTCTCCTCCTTCTTCCCAGCCTGTTTCAGTCTACAAGCCATGCTGAAACCTGTGCACCAAGTGTAACCCTGCTGTCATTTGAAACACTGTTGGCACAGCCTCAAGCCTCATAGCAACACACCACTGGAGCACAACAAAGCAACAGACAAGTGTGTCTACCTTAGTTGTTAGAAACCTCTCCATCCTCCCCTTACTTGGATCCTTGTACTGTATGCCCTGGCTTTCCTTTCCTTTCCCCTCCACTTTTCTTGCCACTCAGGAGTTGGAGCCTGTGTCCCTCCCCTTACCTGGATCCCTGTGCCACTTGCTCAGTCTGTCCTGGTTGCCCTGCCCTTCCTTTCCTTTCCCTGCTGTTTTTCTTGCTTCATGGGGCTTGGGGCTTGGGTCCTGGGTCCCTCCCCTTACCTGGATGGCTCTGCTGCTTGCTCACTCTGTCCTGGTATGCCCTGGCTTTCCTTCCCTTTCCCCTCTGCTATTCCTGCCACTTGGGGATTTAAGCCTGGGTCCCTCCCCTTACCTGGATGCCTCTGCTTCTTGCTTACTCTGTCCTAGACACCCCAGCTTTGCTTTATTTTCCCTCTGCTTTTCCATCTGCTTATGGGTATTTCAGACAGTATTTCTCTGCTATTCCTGAGGTTTTCCATGGCCAGTTTTCTCAGAAGTAGACCACCACATACTTCTTCCTTTTCTGTTTTAGTCTGCAGCTCCACTCAAACCTCTCCACCATGGGTGACCCTGCTGGTATTTGAAATACCAACGACATAGATTGCAGCATCACAACAACACACAAACCACAACACTACAACAGAATGACATTCAAGTGATGGAATACCCCAATTAGGTGGCATTAAATAAGAAAAAAAAATTACTCTACTTAAAAGATGTGGAAATTTTTAATGTGTAGGTATAAGAAGAAACTTAAGCCTCAAGTTGCAATATTGAGAGATATGGGCAAAATATTGAATGATGCAGGAAACATCAAAAGAAGATGACAGGAATACACATAGTCACTGTACCAAAAAGAACTGGTCGATCTTCATCCATTTCAGGAAGTATTATGTGATCTAGAACCAATGGTACTGAAGGAGGAAGTCAAAGCTGCAATGAAAGAATTGGCAAAGAACAAGGTTCCAGGAATTGACAGAACACCCATTGAGATATTTCAACAAACAGATGCCCCATTGGAGGCATTCACTCAGTTATGCCAAGAGATTTGGAAGATAGCTACCTGGCCAAATGACTGGAAGATAGCCATATCTGTACCCATTCCAAAGAAAGGTGATCCCACAGAATGTGGAAATTATAGAACAATATCATTAATATCGCATGCAAGTAAGATCTTACAGAAGATAATTCAAAAACGGTTGCAGCAGTATATTGACAGAGAACTTCCATAGGTGTAAGCTGGATTCAGAAGAGGACATGGAACAAGGGATATCATAGCTGTTGTCAGATGGATCTTGGCTCAAGGCAAACAATACCAGGAAGATGTTTACTTATGTTTTGTTGACTATGCAAAGGCATTTGATTGTGTGGATCTTAACAAATTATGGATAACATTGAGAAGAATGGGAGTTCTTGAACACTTGATCATACTCATGAGGAACCTGTGCCTTGACCAGGTGGCTGTCATTTGAACGGAACAAGGGGACACTGCATGGTTTAAAATCAAGAAGGGAGTGCATCAGGGTTTTATCCTTTCCCCACATTTATTCAATCTATATGCTCAGCAAATAATCAGAGAAGCTGGACTATATGAAGAAAAATGTGGCATCAGGATTGGAGGAAGAATCATTAACAACCTGAGATATTCAGATGATACAACTTCACTTGCTGAAAGTGAGGATGAGACATTTACTGGTGAAGGTTGAAGAATACAGTCCTTAGTATGGATTACGTCTCAATATAAAGAAAACAAAAATCCTCACAACTGGACCAATGAGCAACATCACAATAAATGGAGAGAAGATTAAGTTGTCAAAGAATTCACATCGCTTGGTTCTACAATTGGTGCCAATGGAAGCAGCAGTCAGGATATTAGAGACGATGTGTAGTACTGGGAAGGTGAACCAGGAAGGAACTGTTTCAAGTGCTGAGGAGCAAGGATGCCTCCTTGAGGACTAAGGTGTGCCTGACACAAGCCATGATATTTCCAATCACCTCGTATGCATGTGAGAGCTGGACAATGAATACGGGAGAGGGGAAAAGAGTTGATGCTATTGAGTTGTGGTGCTGGCGAGGAATGCTGAAAGTACCATGGACTGCTAAAAGAAGTAACAAATCTGTCCTTGAGGAAGTGCATCCAAAATGCTCCTTGGAGGCAAGAATGGCCAGACTGTCTCTCCTACTTTGGTCATTTTGTAAGAAGGGACCATTCCCCGGAGAAGGATGTCATGCTTGGTTGGGTGGAGGGTCTTCAAAAGAGGGAAAGACCTTCAACAAGATGGATTGACCTGGTGGCTGTGATGATGGGCTCAAGTATAGCAGGGATCATGGAGCTGGCGTAGGATTGAGCAATGTTTTGTTCTGCTTTGCATGGGGTTGCTATGAGTCAGAAACAACTCGACGGCACCTAACAACAACAATAGGTATAAGCAGGGGTTCTTCTTTGTCTATTTCCACTACTGTTAGCTGGTAATCTTTGGCATTCCTGGGCTTATAGATGAATTTTGACTTGTATATCTGGCTTCATATGGTGTCTTTCTCCCATTTATGTCTCTGGATCTATTCTGCTCTTTTATAAGTCAGAAATTATTAAATTAAGGACTCACTGTACACTGACTTGTTCTCATTAACATAATAAAAGGAAACTGCCAAGTTCCAAACAGATTCATATTTATAGTTTTAGGGATTAGAACTTCAACACACATATTAGGAGAATATAATTCAGTCCATAGCACAATCTGGAGACTAATGAACATATAGGTTGCCTACAAATCATCTTTGTCATTCTTAACATATCAACAAAATGTTGTTGTTGTTGTTGTTGTTGTTATGTGCCATCGAGTCAGCCCCAACTCATAGTGACCCCTCCTTGGGTTTCCGAGGCAGTATCACTACGGAAGTAGGATTGCCCAACCTTCCTTCCAAGGAGTGGCTGGTGGGTTTGAACCACTTCCTTCTGGTTAGCAGTCAAGTGCTTTAGCCACTATGCTACCAGAGCTCCTATCAACATAATAGCCATATTATATCTGTATTTTAAACATTTATGTCCTATATGTCCATTTTAGGCATTTTTTTTTCAAGAATATATTTCCAGAACAACAAAATCATGAAAGGGTATGAAAACACTAAATTTCATTATGGTTTTTAATTTTTTGTTTCATTTCCAGAATTTTTCTCATATATTAATTTCTTTTACTTCATGAAAGTTTCATTACTCCACAAACTCACCAGACCTGAATATTATTTGCCTTTATAAATGTTGGGGAAAAAGAAAAATTGTTATAAAGTGGTATTTTATATTTCATTGAACACTTATTTCTCTGATAAGCTCTTCACATAGATAGTTTTCAGATTTTCAGTTTTCCTCTATTGCCTATTTAATTCCTTGGTTATCTGTCCTGCCAGATGACTTTCTGGAGTGTGTTTTCATTTTAGATACTGTATTTGTTCCCTGTGAATGTATTGTTTCATATTTCTAGAATCTAGAAACACAAAATCAGGGTGTGGATGGAGCCATGCTCCCTCCAAAGCTCTAGGGAAGAATCATTTATTGCCTTTCCCATAATTTTTGTTGGCGGACAATAATTCTGAAACATTTGGACTTGCAGAATTATCACTTCAATCTTTGCTCCTTAGTCATAGGGTGTTATTCCTTTGTGACTATGCTTCTCTGTCTTTATTTAAAGGACACCAGTAATTGGTGGTGTGACATTGTCTTAATTTGATTATATCTGCAAAGACTATATATATACACATAAGGTGACATGCACAGTTACCAGGAATTAGGACTTCAATATATCCCTTGGGGGACACAATTCAACCCAAAAAAGACATCAGTATTATTTCTTTCAGAATTTAATGTCAGACTATATTTTTGTCCTTAAAAGGAGAGGGAAATTATATCTGTAAAGTTAGTGATGTTTCCCCTGGTAATAAAGAGTAATGTATTAAAAAATCCATTTTCAGAAAAAAATAATCTCAATTTATATATTTTAAAGAAAAATACATAATTCTTTCTTCTGTATGTTTTACATGTTTTACATGACATTTATGAATTAATTTTGGGAACTGAATATAAATCCATGAAAATGGTTTATTACATATTTATTCAAATACCAAAATATAGACAGATACTGTTACATTTGAAACAAAGGATCAGAAATTAATAAGATTAAAAAGAATATAAAGTAATTATATTACAAGTGGCTACTGGGAAACTTTGGAGAAAATAAAATTGAAAATAAGTAAAGACTAAATAAGGTTATGGAGTATTACACTAAACTAACTCTAAGTAAGTGTTGATACCTTAAACTATTTTTTGACTTCTCAACATTAAAAGCCCCCAAGAACCAGGAAAGGGAGGGAGCAGGAGTAGCCTCGGAGATCGAAGGAGTGGCAGAATATCCAGGTAAAAAGAGGTGGGAGGCAAGGCAAGCCCCAAGCCTCCTAAAGCCAGGAAAAGAAGGGAGCAGCTGAGGACCACCGAGTGGCAGTTTCCAAGTGGAATTAAGTAAGGGGTGGGGGAAGAGGTACCCAATAGGTAAGGCAGACAAATTTGTCTGTCAGTTTGTCATCCTGTGAGGCTTGTATGTGCTGTGAGGCTTAAGGCTGTGCCACTGGTGTTTCAGACACCAGCAGAGTTGCACGTGGTGAACAGGTTTCAATGCAGCTTAAAGACTAAGACACACTAGGAAGAAGGAAAAGGCCATCCATTTCTCAAAAAGTGGCCATGAAAAACCTTATGAATAGCAGAGAAACACTGTCTGATACATTACTGGGCAACTTTATGAATAGCTTGGAAACATTATCCAACACAGTGCAGGAAGACAAGCCCCTTGGGTTGGAAGGTACTCAATATAGGACTGGGAAATAGCTGCCTCATCAGAGTAGAACAAACCTTAATGATAAGGATAAAGTGTCTTTCAGGACCTCCATGTGCCGATGTGTCATGACTAAAATTGAGGAGATATGGCAACAAACATCCATTAGTTATCAGAACATGGAATAAAGGATGTATGAATCTAGGATAATTGGAAGCAGTAAAAAATGAAATTGAATGCATAAAGATTGATGCCCTAGGCATTAGTGAGCTGTAATGGAAAATTTTTGGCCCTTTTGAATCGGACAACCATATGATCTACTATGTCACAAATGACAAATTGAAGCGGAATGGAGTGGCATTCATCATCACAAAGGATGTTTCAAGATCTGTCCTGAAGTACAATGCTGTTAGTGATAGGATAATATCCATATGTCTACAAGGAAGACTTCTTAATACTACTGTCATTCAAATTTATGCATCAACCACCAAAGCCAACAATGAGAAAATTGGAGTTTTTTTTTTTTTTTTAATCAACTTCTGCAGTCTGAAATTGACTGAGCAGACAAACATGATGTGTTTTTTATCGTTGGTGATTGGAATGCAAAAGTTGGAAACAAAAAAGAATCAAGAGTAGTTGGAAAATTTGGCCTGGGTGAGAGAAATAACACTGGAGATTTCATGATAAAGTTCTGCAAGACCAACAATTTATTCATTGCAAATACCTTTTTTTCAACAACACAAACAGTGGCTATACATGTGGACTTCACCAGATGGAATACACAGGAATCAGATTGACTACATCTTTGGCAAGAGGAGATGGAAAAACTCAATTATCTTCAGCCAAAACCAGGTCAGGAGGTGATTGTGGAACAGACCATCAACTGCTCATATGCAAGTTCAACTTGAAGTTGAAGACAATTAAAACAAGTCCATAAGAGCCAAAATATGACCTTGAATATATCCCTCCTGAATTTAGAATCCATCTAAACAGTTTGATGCATTGAACACCAGTGACCAAAAACCAGAAGAATTGTGGGATGACATCAAGAGCATCATCCATGAAGAAAGCAAGAGGTCATTAAAAACACAAGAAAGAAAGAAAAGGCCAAAATGGATGTAAGAAGAGACTCTGAAAATTGCCCTTGTATGAAGAGTAGTAGTAGTAGTAGTTGTAGTTGTGTGCCGTCGAGTCAGCCCTGACTCATAGCGACCCCTCCTTGGGTTTCCGAGGCAGTATCACTATGGAAGTAGGATTGCCCAACCTTCCTTCCGAGGAGTGGCTGGTGGGTTTGAACTGCCAGCCGTCTGGTTAGCAGGCAAGTGTCTTAGCCACTATGCTACCAGAGCTCCTATTGAGTGAAGAGTAGCTAAAGCAAATGGAAGAAATGACAAGATAAAGGAGCTGAATAGAAGATTTCAAAGAGCAGCTTGAGCAGACAATGCCAATTACCATAATGAAATGTGCAAAGACCTAGAGTTAGAAAACTAAAAAGGAAGAACATGTTCAGCATTTCTCAAGCTAAAAGAACTAAGGAAAAAATTTAAGCTTTGTGTTGTAATATTGAAAGATACTCTATGGGCAAAATACTGAATGATTCAGGAAGCATCAAAAGAAGATGGAAGGGATATACAGAGTCATTGTAACAAAGAGAATTGGTCAATCTTCATCCATTTCAGAAGGTGGCATATGTTCAAGAACCAATGGTATTGATGGAAGAAGTCAAAGCTGCACTTAAAAGAATTGGTGAAGAACAATGACCCAGGGATTGATGGAATACCTATTGAGATGTTTAAACAAATAGATGCCCCACTGGAGGCACTCAGTCGGTTATGCCAACAGATTTGGAAAACAGCTACCTGGCCAACCACTGGAAGAGATCCATATTTTTACTTATTCCAAAGAAAGGTGATCCCACAGAATGTAGAAATTATCGAACAATATCCTTAATGCCGCATGCAAAAAAATCTTACTGAAGATAATTCAAAAAGAATTGCAGAAGTATATTCACAGAGAACTTCCAGAGGTGAAAGCTGGATTCAGAAGAGGATATGGAATTAAGGATATCATTGCTGATGTCAGATGGATCTTGGCTCAAGGCAAATAATACCAGAAAGAAGTTTACCTGTGTTTTATTGACTATGCAAAAGCATTTGATGATGTGGATCATAACAAATTGTGTATAACATTGAGAAGAATGGGGATTCCCAGAAAACTTAATTGCACTCATAATAAACCTGTACATAGACTAGGAGGCTGGTCTGTTCAAATAGAAAAAAAGGAATACTGCATCATTTAAAATCAAGAAGCGAGTGTACCAGTGTTATATCCTTTCTCCATACTTATTCAATCTGTATGCTGAGCAAGTAATTCAAAAGACTGGACTGTATGAAGAAGAATGGGCATCAGGATTGTAGAAAGCATCATCAACAACCTATGATGTGCTGACAATACAATTTTGCTTGCTGAAAATGAGGACGACTTGAAGTACATACTGATGAAGATCGAAAAATACAGTCTGCAGTATGGATTACATCTCAATATAAATAAAACAAAAATCCTCACAACTGGAGCAATAAGCAGCATTATGATAAATGGAGAAAAGATAGAAATTGTCAGAGACTTCACATTGCTTGGTTCTACCATTGACGCCAATGAAAGCAGCATCAGGACATCAGATGATGTATAGCACTGGGCAGATCAGCTGCAAAGGACCTCTTTCAAGTTCCGAAGAGCAAAGATGTCTGCTTGAGGATTAAAGTGTGCCTGACAGAAGCCATGGTATTCTCAATTGCCTCCTATGTATGTGAATGCTGGACAATGAATAAGGAGGACCGAAGAAGAGTTGATGCTTTTGAGCTGTGATGTTGGTGAAGAAAGCTGATAGTACCTTGGACTGCTAATAGAACTAACAAGTCTTTCCTGGAGGAAGTGCAACCAGAATGCTCCTTGGGGGCAAGAATGGCCAAACTTCATCTCACCTACTTTGGTCATACTGTAAGAAGGGACCATTCCCTGGAGAAGGATGTCATGCATGGGAAGGTTTCCACTTGACGAAAGAGGGGAAGGCCCTCAACGAGACCTATTGACAGGGTGACAGTGGTGATGGGCTCAAGTACAGCAAGAATCATGGAGCTGGCTCAGGACTGGGCAATGTTTCATTCTGCTGTGTATAGTGTTGCTATAGTTGGAGAAGATGTGAGGGTACCACCAACAACAATAATAAACCACAACAACAATATTAAAAAGTCCCAATGTGTTTCTTTTATTACACTGGTTTATAGAAAACACAACACACACACACACACACACACACACACACACAGAAATCAATAAAAACAAAAACAAAATAGACAAAGGAAAAAGAAAAAAAAAAGATAAACCTATTTTGTAGAGGTCATTTAAGTTCTTCTCTTAGGGATACATAAAGCTGTCAGGAAAAATGAAGATCAATATATCTCTATATGTTTTTTGTTTGACAAAGTTAGAATCTTTCCTGGTGATATTTTGGTGTAGAAAAGCCAGATGATTTTAATGCTATTCTCCACTTGCCTGTACTTTGCAGTATTCTCATAATTAATTTACACAATACCAGACTCATATAAGGTTAGAATGTAATAGGAACTGCACATCACACGGACATTGATTTATTGACATAGTCACAGATAATGTAAAAATAAGATTGCACATTTTCTAGGAACTCACATTCCAACAAGGAAAAGTGATTTGGGAAAAAAAATAAATTGAAGTGATGCCCACAATATATCATTATCCTGGGCTTTTTGTGTGCAAAGGGATGGAGTATCTAATTTGGATTTGTGGGGGCTGGGGAAGTCATTAGAAAGGGATGACTTAGTATCCAAGAGTTCTCTTGAATGACTATAGAAATTAAACCAGGAAAAAATTGAAAAAGAGTTAATTTTTAAAAAGAGAAAAGCCACCCAGTGATGGAAGAGACACATTACTGGGCCTTGAGCTGTGGAACAAAACATTAAATGTTAAGTCAAGACATAAATGAAAGGACTAGGGCTTGGAGGACTCTGTACTGCATTTTGAAATTTGTTCACACTTGCTTTATGGTCCAGCACATGGTCAATCTGGGAAATGTTCTCTCTGTCCTTTTAAATATTATGTTTTCTATATCAATTGCAATATCAGTATATCAGTTTGGTGATATTTGATCATTGTATTATTCTATATTTGTCTGTCTGTTACTGAGGGTGATGTATTCAAATCTCCCACTGTAATTTTGTATTAGCCGTTTTTTTCTTTTCCTTCTATTGATGTTATCTTTCTTAAAGTTCTGCATTTATATATATATATATATATATATATATATATATATATATATATATATATATATATGTGTGTATACATATTTAAAATTTTTATATGTTCTAGTTATGCTGACCTTTCATAATTATGAATCATCCTTATTATCTATAATAGTGTTATAATATTGTTTCTTGTCCTGTAGTGCACTATGTCTAATATTTGTGATTGTACATAAGCTTTAATTTCTTTAGTGCTTGCATGGTATATTGTCTTCAATGCTTCAATTTCAACTCTTGTCTCCTCATATATATATATATAAATACAGTTAAATTTTAATACACTTAACAACCTTTAAATAAAAAATATTTACTCCATTTCATTTAAAGTGTTTATCAATATGTTTTATAACATCATCTTGCTGTGCTTTTGAAAACAAATTTTTGTCTCACAGTTCTAGAGTTAAAGCATACAAATTCAGGGTGCTCACAGGGCCATGTCCTCTCTTTTTGCTATAGAGAAAGATCTTTACTTTTATCTTCCAGATTCTAGTAGCCCAAGACCTCCCCTGGCCTTATAAATGCATCTTACGCCTTCTATCTGTGTTTCTGTGACTGTTTTGTTTTATGAGGACACCACTTGGGATTAAATCTTACCTTACTAAGGTAAAATCTCAAGTTAAATAATAAATCCTCAAAGACACTTCTTCCAAGAAATGTTCTGTTGACAGGTACAAGAGATTAGGACTTTTAAGATACCTTTTGGGGGAATATACTTAAATCTGCAACAGGGTTCATTCATACTCTCTCTCTCTCCCTTTTTCCCTCTCATACACATACACACGCATGCACACACACATACATGTACACATACACACACACACACCTCTTTCTTCTACCCCACTTTCTATATTTTCTCTTTAATCATTTTTTTTTCATAGTTTCTTGTCTATTATATTTTTGACCATGAAAATCCGTAAGGCTGCAAAAGCTCTGCTTGGTGTCAAGTGTTTAAGCCCTCATTCTGTAGCCTCCCCACAGTGTCATATGTGGAAAACAACTCAGGACACCAAGTACTATTTCACAAGCTCACCTCATTGAACTTCCCTTCTTTCTGGGATTCATGCCCTGCTGATTTGGTAGTTTTAATATTAATACATCATAAAATACATTTTTTTTCCAAAAATACAACCACATTTATTTCTTGTGAGTCTGTTCATAGACAATAACCTAATAATCAATAGTCATTACTCTAAATGAGGTGCAGAGAAAACAATGGTGGATATGTGTCAAAATTGTTTGGGATACTTCAATGTTTCACAATATATTCCCATGCTAAAAAAAAAAAAAAAAAAAAGTAGAAGAAGAAAAATGTGCTACAGCAGACAATTTGAAAATGAAAATGTCTTTTCCTAGGTTAATATGTAGAATTTGTAACTAGTTTTAGCAATCAGAAACAGGTGGTTGGTGTTAGGACTGTCAAGTCAGCTCCGACTCATGGAGACCCTATGTAAAACAGAATGAAATACTGCGGGTCCTGTGTCAGGCTCACAATCCTTGCTATACGTTAGCCCATCATTGCGGCCACTGTGTCAATCCATCCTGTTGAGGGCCTTCCTCTTTTTTGCTGACCCTCCATGATTTTAACAAGACTGGTAACCTTCTCCAGGGAATGGTCCCTTCTGACAACATGACCAAAGTAGGTGAGATGAAGTCTGGCCATTCTCTCTTCCTAGGAGCATTTCAGCAGCACTTTTCCAGGACCGGTTTGTTAGTTCTTCTGGTACTCCATGATACTTTCAGTATTCTTCGCCAATAGCACACAATCCAAAAGCACCGACTCCTCCTCAGTCTTCCTTATCCCTGCTCCAGCTTTCACAGGTACATCAGGTGATTGGAAATATCATGACTTGGTTTCAGCACACCTTAGTCTTCAAAGTGGTATCTTTTCTCTTCAGCACTTGAAAGAGGTCTATTGCAGCAGATTTTCCCAATCTGATGTTTTGACTGCTGCTTCTATTGGTGTTGATTGTGGAAGCAAGTAACATGAAATCTATAACAATTTCAATCTTTTTTCCATTTATTGTGATGCTGCTTATTGGCCCAGTTGTGAGGGTTTTCTTTTTTTTTTTTTTAATGTTAGGAGGTATAATCCCCACTGCAGACTGTGGTCTTTAATCATCATCAGTAAGTGCTACAAATAATCTTCACTTTCAGCAAGCAAGGTTGTGTTATCTGTATATCACAGGTTGTGAACAACCACTCCAATCCTGATGCCATGCTTTTCTTCATATAGTCCAGCCTCTCAGTATACAGATTAAGTACGGCAAAAAGGTACAACCCTGACACACTCCTTTCCTGATTTTAAGCCATGCAGTATCCCCTTGATCTTATCAAATGACAGACTCCAGATCTATGTACAGGTTTTTCATGACCACAATTAAATGTTCTGAAATTCCCATTCTTTCCAATGTTATCCTTAATTTGTTATGATCTATACAATTGAAAGCTTTTGCATAGCCAATAAAACACAAGTAAACATCTCTCTGTTATTCTTTGCTTTCAGCCAAGATCCATCTGACAATAGCAATGATAGCCCTTTTTGGTCAGGTAGCTGTATTCCCAATTTCTTGGCATAGATGAGTGAGTGCCTCCAGTGCAGCCAATTCCTTCAGTGCAGCTTCAAATTCTCCCTCCAATACCATTGCTTCTTGATCATATGCCACCTCCTGAAGTGGATGAACATCAACCAGTTCTTTTTAGTACAGTGACTCTGTGTATTCCTTCTATATTTTTTATGTTTCCTGCATCAGTCAATATTTTTCCCCTAGACTCTTTGAATATTGCTACTCGAGGCTAGACTCTTTTCTTCAGTTCTTTCAGCTTGAGAAATGGTGGGTATGTTCTTTGCTTTTGTTTTTCTAACTCCAGGTCTTGCCCATTTCATTATAATAATTGACTTGTCTTCTAGAGCTGCTCTTTGAAATCTTCTGTTCAGCTCTTTTATCTTGTCATCTCTTCCATTTGTTTTAGCAACTCTCCATTCAAGGGCAAGTTTCCGAGTGTCTTCTAGCATTCATTTTGGTCTTTTTTCCTTTGCTGTTTTTTTAATGACCTTTTGCTTTCTTCATTGATGAAGTTCTTAATGTCATCCCACAGTCCCTCTGGTTTTGTCACTGGTGTTCAGTGCATCAAATCCACTCTTTAGAAGGTCTCTAAATTTTTTTTTTGGGGGGGGAGTATAATCAAGGTCATATTTTGGCTTTTGTGGAAGTGTTTTAATTGTCTTCAGCTTCAACCTGAACCTGCATATGAGAATTTGATGGTCTGTTACATGGTCAGCCCCTGGTGTTGTCACTAAATCACTACATCAGACAATATTACAGGGCTAGTCATAAAATTTTCCAGTAATATATCAGACAGTACTTCATTGATAATCATAAGGTTTTCACTGCCCAATACTTTGAGAAGTGAGTCACCCCTACCTTTTCTCAAGTCTGTAGTAGTCTGAAAGCTCTTCCTTGTGTTTATGATTTTCTTCATACTTCTTTGCTCCAGAGGGGGAGGGGCTTTAGATGTCAACTCAAGCTTTTAAGATCCTAGTTGCTACTCACTAAAGTAGGACAGCTCTGGTAGCGTAGTGCCTAAGGCACTTGACTTCTAACCAGAAGGCTGGCGGTTCAAACCCACCAGCTACTCCTCTGAAGTAAGGTTGCACAATCTACTTCTGTAGTGATACTGCCTCGGAAACCCAAGGAAGGGTCACAACAACATCAATATCAAAGTAGGACAGAACATTGCCTTTGTGACTATGTTATGCCAGTTGATCTTAGTGTCATCCAAGACTATAATACTGAGCCCCCATGCCCAGTGGTTCATTCTCCTAAGATCTTTGGTTATGACTAAGAAGTAATCATAACTGTGCCCTCTGTATGCTCTACTATATTCATGGGTATATTTACAGCACATATAAATACATACGTAGCAATATCCTCTCTTTGTGGTATAGTTCCACAAGCCTTCCCACCCCTGTTCAGCTTTTTAAAGAGGGATGTATTCTTCAAAACATTTTGTTCCAAGTTCTACTATGAACTACCACAACACATAAGAGGCAAATTGTGTCTTTCTTCCATATACAGTTCCAACAACTCAACTTAAATACATGGAGCCATGTATTTCAAAACAATCCTAAATACTTTTCTTGATTGTTTTCACCAACAAAAATAATCATATATAAAAAATACACAAAAATGCACACACAAATACTCATACACAAGTTGACATATCCTTTCCCTATCTTCTGCATAATTTCACCTCTTCTTGAAAATATAGCAAAATAGAACATCAATATGCCCAGATTACACATCAAGGCATGCATAAGTAGTGGCTTTAAAAAGACAAACACAAAAACAATAAACAAAATCCAATAATTTATTTTTTAATTCAAATGAAAAAATGATTTATAAATAAGATTCTCATTTAGTCCTGTCCAATAGAAGTCATTACATGTACTTGTTAATTTTCTGGTAGTCACCATAAATTAAAAGATGAATTAATTTTAATAATATA
>NW_006922289.1:600859-604324 GCF_000298275.1 Orycteropus afer afer
CATGTGAGAGTTGGACAATGAATAAGGAAGACCGAAGAAGAGTTGATGCTTTTGAGTTGTGGTGCTGGCGAAGAATGCTGAAAGTACCATGGACTGCAAAAAGAACTAACAGATCTGTCCTGGAGGAAGTGCAGCCAGAATGCTCCTTGGAAGCAAGAATGACCAGACTTCATGTCACCTATTTTGGTCATGTTGTTAGAAGGGACCATTCCTTGGAGAAGGATGTCATGCTTGGTAGGGTAGATGGTCGACGAAAGGGGGGGGAGGCCTTCAACGAGATGGATTGATACGGTGGCTGCAATGATGGGCTCAAGTATAGCAGGGATTGTGGGGCTGGCGCGGGATCAGGCAGTGTTGTGTTCTGCTGTGCATGGGGTCGCTATGAGTCGGCAATGACTCGACGGCACTTAACAACAACAACAACATTTTAGTCAAGTAGTCAGAAGGGACTATTACCTGGAGAAGGACATCACACTAGGTAAAGTAGGTCAGCAAAAAAAAGGGAAGACCCTCAAAGAGATGGATTGACGCAGAGGCTGCAATGACGGGATCAAGCAGAGCAAGGATTTGAGGGTGGCACAGGACTGGACAGTGTTCTGTTCAATTGTACACAGGGCTGCTATGGGTTGGAGTTGACTCATTGGTATCTAACTACAACAACAAACACACAAATTCTCCTCAGTCCAAAGTTTCATATATAAATAAAAAGAAAAACAACACCAAACTCACTGCCATCGAGTCAATTCTGACTCACAGCAACCCCCTTTGGGTTTCTGAGACTGGAAATCTTTACTGAAGTAGATTGCCCAGTCTTCCTTCTACAGAGTAGCTGGTGAGTTTGAACTGCCCAACTTCTGGTTAGCAGTCAGATTCCTTAGGCACTGCACCACTAGAGCACCCTTCAAACATAAATATATATGCATAATGGATAGGACAGGTATTACTGACACAAATAAGCTTTTTTTTTTTAAGGGATTTGATAAAATAATTATTGGTAGAATTCAAAAGGGTGGTCATTGTTTCATTTTAACTGCAAATAGCAAAACAATATTAATACTTATATTTCTTTGTTTTTGTTTATTTTCTTTTTTGCCCCGACACTACTTTTGACTCTGTATTAGTAACCCAATAATCCCAGATGACTATATTCAATGCAATCTTTGTATTTTAGTGACAGTGGGGCAAGTGCAAATGTAACACACGACCAAATTCTATAAATGTCTCCCACATACAACAGTCCCTTAGACAATATTTATCATATGCATGGCCTCATAGATTCATTTTTTGTTTTCTTAAGAATATATCTAAACTACAATTTTAGAAAGAAAAAGTTGAATTTTATATTCTATCACTTTTTTGGTCCCTAAGCAGCAAAACAATGTGAGACACATTTAGTAATATCTAAAGTCTCAAGTTAGTAACAAATTTATGTTATTTTTGTGAACCACACATGTAGATTCTTTTTGAAAAAATGAATACAAATTAATAGATATTACAAAAATGACATGGATGCCAGAGTTCTATGCAATTAACTGTTAAGAAGGTGATTAAATACAGATAAGGTAACCTGGTAATTTCAAGAGAAATGCTGAAGGAGGCTGTCTTTTATTTTGACATTGGTCCCTGGTGTTTCAGTGTTAAACTTACCAAGAAAGAAAATCTATATAAATTATGAGTAAAAAATGCAAATGTAAAATTATTAAATAAATATCTAATGTGTTATTGTGTGGATTTTTATTTTTTACAATATAAAGCAAGTTAATTTTCTGATAATCATATATTAAATCACATTTAGTTTCTACATATATGGCTAGAAGCAACCAGCACTAAATTAATGTAAAACTCTTTCACTAAATGAAGATTTTTTTAGGACAGATTGGAACCTTGAATGAAATACTTTTTCATAAGTAAAAATTACACTTTAAATATGATTTTAATGTAACAATTCCATGTTGTATACTCTTTTAATTACCATTATTAATTATTTAATAAGTTATCATTTCAATTAAATGTTATGCATAAAACTAGCAAATTAGAGTGACTTAAAATATTTAAGTTGAAATACCACCCAGGACCTAGATGAGATTAAGACACAGACAGTCCCCCTCTGACCATGTCTTCTAGGTAAATCTGTCAATCATTGTTAATAAGGAAATTTTCTTGGTCACTATCAGCAACGATAACCCTGACCATAAGAGTTAGCACCAAGCTAGTTGATATAAGTAGGTCAGATATACTCCCATTCTCCATCTTCTCCATCACTTCTAACAGCAGTTATACTTCTCACAGCACTATTTCTGTATCATCTTCAATAATTCATTAGTCCCATCACAAAGAATTAATGGTAACACCATAACTTCATTAAAACTTTAATCACAGAAGAATGTAAACTAAGGAGATACATACAAATTAAGATACACACACACATATGTACATACACATATAGTGCAAGGTTATATAGGGGTCCCAGCACAGTGTTTCAACTTG
The DNA here is from genome assembly GCF_000298275.1 of Orycteropus afer afer. Lineage (NCBI taxonomy): Eukaryota > Metazoa > Chordata > Mammalia > Tubulidentata > Orycteropodidae > Orycteropus > Orycteropus afer. The sequence continues at coordinate 603,347 of NW_006922289.1, forward strand.
AAAAGGCGGAACCACTCATGTCTCAAAGGGGACACACTCTCCCCAAAAAATAGGGTTGATTCTCAGCCATCATGAAACTTCTATACAGGAAACTCACTTGGTGGGCTTGGCTGCTGGTCACGCCTCTCACGGCTACACCTTTCATCTCTCTGCAATCAGTCTTTACACCCCGCTGCTACTGTCTGGAACTGCCGGTTTTCTGTGTTCCTTCCGGTACTGTCTCAGCAGCTGCATCCATTTACCCTGTCTCAGAGTGTCATAGCACAGCCTGCGGTCCATGTTTCACCTACTATTCTAGGGATATCAGACACTAAGCGGGTAGGGGAGCTCTGTGGCATAGCGCCTAAGGCATCTGACTGCTGACCAGAAGGCTGGCAGTTCAAACCCACCAGCCACTCCTGGGAACAAAGATTGAGCAATCTACTTACATAGAGATACTTCCTGGGAAACTCGAAGAGGGGTCACTATGAATCCACTCCACAGCAATGAGGTTTTTTGTTTTTAGTTTTTAAGTGGGCAGAGGGTGGGGTGATGTGGGGCAGCTGGGATGGGACACGGTGGGGTGGGGTCGGTTGGGGGTAGGCTCGAGACTTCCAACCAATCTATGTATAAGTCAACTATATGATAGAGCCTCCCACAGCCAATCTCATTAAACATAAGACTAGGGGTAAGGCCCACGAGCCAATCCCAATAAAGATCGTCATGGGCCACCAACCGATCGAATTAAAGGTCAACTAGTAGTTAGGGCTTTGGAACCAGGACCAAAAGGTCAAAAATACCTTATTTTTAGTTAAGTGATTCCACAGTGCAACATTTTCAATTTCAGAGTTTTAAGTAACAGTGAAAGACTTTCCAAAGACTCATTATTCTTTTTGAAGGATATTTATAAAACAAAGGAACAAAGATACATGTCAACTTTTTAGGAGCAACAAATATTTTCTGTAAGAAAGTAATGAAAACCAATTATACATAAGCATG
>NW_006922289.1:604424-608964 GCF_000298275.1 Orycteropus afer afer
TCCTCAGGGGCTACTGAAAAATTTCTGATCCTGTGACTTCATTTGGAGAGAATCTCTAGCCCATGCATGGATGGTAATAATGTTTTATTACAGAATGGTTTCCAAAATGATCAGAAAAAGCAATAAAATTCTAATTTAATTCCAAAAATATCATTTGTTTTGGTACATTTGCATCACATAATCTATGCATCATTCTATTCCGTGCCAGCTCCAGCTTCCACTAAACTATATAATCATTTTTCCAAGACATTCAGCTTTTCTGAGCCAGTAAATTTTATGAGAGGTGGAGCTTGAGAATGAGAGGAAGATAGAGGTTTTTAAAAATATTAAAGCATTTATTCCAGTGATTTATAATGCCACAAACTGATAGTCAGGAGATACAGTGCCGTATTTATTACTTTTGAAACTTGAATTAATCATTCGTAAAATTAGGAACATATTATGTAACATAGAAGTGATTGTAACACCTACCAACATTTGAATACAAAGCTAAATGCGTTCTTGTTAGTGAGTTCCTACCTTCATTAAATCATAGGAAATAAGTTTATGAACAATCCTCCAGATGGGAAAATGTTCACATACCATGCAACATTTCACAGATTTATAGGTAAAGCAATCTGTAACCATATGCATATCGGATAAGAGGAAATTAATCTTCAGATATGCACGGACTGCTGTTAGGGATACAAATGTAAGAATCTGATATTTTCTTGCCAGGAGGTTTACCTGATGGTACGTAACCTTTTCGTAGTTAGGATGATTAACAGTGATTCAAATTTTACCAGACATTAAATTATGAAATAGACAATGTATGCTTGTTTTTATTGCCAACATATAAGACTAATATGCATTGATATTTTTATCCAAAATTACATGCTAAATTTTCATTGCTCAGAATTCTTATAACCAGAAATAAAAAGCTTGTCAAAGAATCACATTTCATTTAGCTTCATATATCACCACATGATTTGTCTGTCTTTTCAAATGGCAACAAAATTGTCATTGATCTAGAATAATTTATACCCATGAAAAAATTTTGTACTATAAAAAATGTTTTAATTTCTTGGATAAACAGATTTATCAGGTATATAGAAGCCCTTGTGGAACAGTGGTTAATGTGCTTGTCTGCGAACTGAAAGGGTGGTTCAAACCCATCAGTTCATCTGTGGGAGAAAGATGTGACAATCTACTTCCACAAAGATTTACAGACTTAGAAACCTTATATTTTCCAAAAATATTTTCCTTAATCTTTAACAATTGGATAAATACCACCTGGAGTTTTTCCTCCTTCCCAAACTTTCCCTTCTTCTCTCTCTTTTTTTCTCTTTCTTTTCTCCCTTCCATCCTTTCTCCTCCCCTCCCTACTGTTGGACCTCCTCTCTTTCAATACCTGTCTTTCAGAATTGTGTGGGCATTTAATTACCTATATGTGCATGGATAGTTGCTGTAATGTAATGATATCTAAGAAACACAGAATGGATTTGTTCTTTTATTTTACAGATAAATGACATTATGATATAATACATTATGTACATGGTCCCTGGGTGTTGCAAATTGTTAATGAACTTAGCTTAACTGCTGAGTGAAATATTAGAGGCTTGATTTCACCGAGAGACACCTGGGGGAGGGAGGATGTTGTTGTTATTGTTATGTGCCATCGAGTCGACCCGATTCATAGCGACTCCTCCTTGGGTTTCTGAGGCAGTATCACTACTAAAGAAGATTGCACCATCTTCCTTCCGAGGAGTGGCTGGTGGATTTGAACAGCCAGCCTTCTGGTTAGCAGTCAAGTGCCTAAGGCACTATGCTACCAGAGCCATTGAAAATCCTATGATGTACAGTTTTATTCTGACACACATGGGTTGCCAACAGTCGGAAGTAACTCAATTGAATTTTTTTTTATTATGTATATCTGTCTCTCTACATATACAGAGAGAATATTTTCTCTCTTTCCCTTTCTCTTTCTCTCTCTCTCTCTCTCACACACACACACACATACACACACACATATGCCATACATACATACAATATCCAGACTCTAAACTTTTTCAGGGTAGAGACTTTCTTATCTTGTTGTTGTTGTGGTTGTTATCTGTTGTGGAGTGGGACTTGATGTGTAGCGACCCCTCCCTGGGTTTCCGAGGCAGTATCACTACAGAATTAGAATGCCCAACCTTCCTTCCGAGGAGTGGCTGGTGGGTTTGAACCGCCAGCCTGCACTTAAGCAGAGGTTAGGTCCACCAATTCCTCCTCTCCTTGCAGTCGAAAACCCACAATATAGCCTTTGACTATGCAAAAACTTGACCACTAATGCCCACTTGTTTTGGTTCTCTAGTGCTGCTGTAACAGAAATAGCACAAGTGGATGGCTTTAACAAATTGCAATTTATTCTCTTATAGTGTAAGAGGCTGGAAGTCCACATTCAGAGTGGCAGCTCCAGGGGCTGGGTGACTGCCTCTCGGCCTTGGGTTTCAACTTTGCCTACTGTTGCAAGCCAACCATTGCTGGTGGCTTTTTCTTATTAAATCACTGGCTTGGTCCTTTGAAGTTTAGCAGTTGTAACTGTGTTATATTCTTAAAAATGGAATGTTCGTGTAATAAATTGCTAATTATTAAACAAACAGATTGATTTTGATATAGAATGGCAAAAAACAAATCATCACATTGACCAGAAATATTCTGGCTAAAATCATTTACAGTCCTGCGAGCTAAGTTTCCTGATAATCTTTAAATATAATTGATATAGATTCACCTATTATCTCAATATTAATGGTGCTTCAGTTATTTAATATTTGTTATTTCCCACATTTCCAAACTGTATTGTTTTATTTATTGAAAGTGAATAAAGAAATGCTACTATATAGAAGCTAATGCATTAGAAATTCAATTGATTTAGCAATTATAATCCAGTCCTTATCCCCCTTGTGTCTTAGTTCTATTATTGAGCCTTGGCTCCACTACCTCTTGTTTCTTCTCAGAAGTTACTAGAGGTCAACGACTTTATGATCAAGAGTTTGACCTTTCTATAAAGTTCAGTTTCTGTTTCTTATTTATATTGACTGCATCGACTCACTGTACCTAGAATTTTTTTTTTTTTTTTTGCCATGAATAACTAAAAATCAAAAAAAATAAAAAGTTACTGTTGAGTTGACTCCAGATCCCACGAATATCAGGGTAAAACTACATCCCACGGGATTTTCAACATTTGATTTTTTGGAAGGAGATCACCAAGCCATTACTCAGAGTTGTCTTTGGACAGCCTCAAACCTCCAACTTTCAGTTAGAAGTTGAGTGTGACAGCAGTATGTACCATACAGGAATAATAATATCACACAACATAAGTGGCATACAATTTGGAACAAGATAATCACAAACTTGTCTCATAACCGTACCATTAACTTTATGGGAAATATGGGAAAATAATTTAATTTTGTTGTGCTCAGTTTCAACAGCTGTAAAAGTGGAATACATTTTTAGGATTGTTTTAAAATTTGTGATATTCTTACACAAAAGCTAGTGAAATTTAGCTCAAAATTGATTATTATTCTTTGAACTTTTCTGTAAGATCTGCCACTGTTTTATAGCCACTATTAGAATCTCAGTCATAACATGTTGTTGTTGTTATGTGCCGTCGAGTCGGACACAACTCAAAGCGACCCTTCCTTGGGTTGCCGAGGCAGTATCACTACAGAAGTAGGTTGCCTCATCTTCCTTCCGAGGAGTGGCTGGTGGGTTTGAACCTCCAGCCTTCTGGTTAGCAGTCAAGTGTCATAACATAGGACATTAAATTCTAAACTGCTGACTTAGATAATTAAGTAAAAATTGTACATTTTTAAAAGCTAGCTTTAAAATATTTAAAATATAAATTTTGTATAGTCTAAGAAATATTTTATACTGTACTGAATGAACTGAACCAAACTATAACCACACACTAACAGCCAACCTTATCAATTTAGTGTAACAATAATAAAGCTCTATTTAAATACATAAAACTATTTCATTTATTATATTAATGCATTTCTTGCTGTTTAATTTTAAAAGCCATATTTCCAAAATACAGTTTTATAACAGACAAATGGCATATATAAATTAACCACTTAATGTATAAATTAACATATGTATAAATTTATGTTTCTAAATGCAACTTTTCCTCTTAAGTAGGCTAAGTCGTTTTAGTTTAAAAGGCACATATACTTCATTTTTGTTGTTGTTGAGATTATACAGAGCAAAACATATGCCAATTTAACAAAATCTGCATGCAAAGTTCATTGAAAATCATTCTTTGACTTGTGTAACCATTCTTACCCTCCTTTTCTGAGCTGTTCCTATCCTATTAGCAAAATGTCACTGGCCTCCCTAAGGTTCTCACGTAATATTTACAAGTGCAACTGTCACCTTGATCCCATATGGAAAGTTTTTAAAAGAGTGTAATCCTTAATCCATCCAGCTACTGAACACTTTCCCTTGTTACCCTCCCGAGAGGGACCGGGTCTCCGGGAGCAAGGTAAGCACGGGCATAGCACAGAGTAGCAGGCCGGAA
>NW_006922289.1:615119-619661 GCF_000298275.1 Orycteropus afer afer
TTCCTTTTGAAGAAACATTCATTTTAGATTTTAGTCAGTGTCCTTAGGAAAGTCATGATTTGTTTGTTGTAATTGATTTATTATTAAAGAAAGTTCAAGAAACTTTCATGTCAAGCTATTTCATGTCAAGCTTTAAAATAGTAGTTTCAATTTTGCTTCAGAATTAAATTCACTGGCAAAATTCTCAATCCAATAATAAAAGGGGATAAATTATATACATTTGGATGGCACTTTAGTGGATTCTTAATTAAGAAATTTTAACCATCATCTAAGGGGACACATTTTATTTAGCAAGTAAAAGTACAGATCCATTAACCCCCATAAATTCAAAGATTTAGCACTAGGGATGAATTTAAAATTACTGTTAATATTCTTCACTGTATTAAAAAAAAAAGTAACCTTAAGATATTGATTAAGAATATGAAATAAATAAATTCTCCTAGATATATGGGTATAGCAAATATTTTGAATATTTAAATGTAAAATGTGAAAGTGAGAACACAGTGACTATTTGGAGAAATAGTGGGTTTCTAGTATCTTTCAGCAGTTTAACATGCTATAATATTTAAGAGAAACAGTTTTGAACATGAAGAACTGCATCTTTGTAGTCATGTTGTTATGTGCTGTCAAGTCGGCCCAACTCACAGAGACCCCTCTTTGGGTTTCGGAGGTGGTATCACTACAGAAGTAAATTGCCCAGTCTTCCTTCTGAGGAGTGGCTGGTGGGTTTAGACAGCCAGGCTTCTGGTTAGCCGTCAAGTGCCTTAGGCACTATGCTACCACAGCTCCTAATCATAGTCCAGATATGCACTTGGATATAACTTGAAGTTGAAGGAGCTCTGGTGGCTCAGCACTTAAGGCACCTGACTGCTAACCAGAATGCTGGTAGTTCAAACCCACCAGCCCCTCCCTGGAAGGAAGATGGAAGAATCTACTTCTCTAAAGATTTACTGTGTGGAAACCCAATGGGGCTCACTGTGAGTTGGAATCCACTTAATGGCAGGGGATTTGGTTTGGGTTGTGAAGGTGAGGAAAACACCATGCAAGTTGTCTGAAATACATATAGGCATGTTCCTGAAGGGAGAAAAGCCAAATACACAAGAAAGTACAACTTTGAATAGAAAATGAGGAAGAAATCAGTTTTATTTTGTATCTAGATAAAACTAACAATAGAGTACAGATTAATATTTTACTAAAATGCTCATTTGTTAAAATATTTACATATTAAAATACATAATTATAAAAACTATAAAATAATGTCTAATATTTTGAGTTTTAGTGTAAAATAGCCTTTGTAAGTAATATTTCAAACTGAATAACAACTGAGTGTTCAAGCCAAAATGTAAATTTTTTCTTGATATGTGAAATAATGGAATGAGTGATTTGTTTGTCCTTTTGACAGAGCTCATTAGCTTATTATCAGTATGTGTCCAAAGATGTGATTCTTACTCATTTCAGAGTCTAGAAGCTTTGTTGTTATTTGTTTTTAGGTGCCATCGAGTCTTTTCCAACTCATAGCGACCCCATGCACAGCAGAAAGAAACACTGCCCGATCCCACACCAGCTCCAAGATCCTTGCTATATTTGAGCCCATCATCGCAGCCACCATGTCAATCCATCTCATTGAAGGCCTCCCCCTCTTTCGTTGACCTTCCACCCTACCAACCATGACATCCTTCTCCAAGGAATGGGCCCTTCTGACAACATAACCAAAATATGTGAGACGAAGTCTGGCCATTCTCACTTCCAAGGAGCATTTTGGGTGCACTTCTTCCAGGACAGATCTGTTAGTTCATTGAGCAGTCCTTGGTACTTTCAGCATTCTTCACCAGCACCACAGCTCAAAAGAATCAACTCTTTTTCAGTCTTCCTTATTCATTGTCCAGCTAGTGTTTCTTTGCTATTTGTAAAGTTTTCCCTGGCCAATTATTTGAGAAGTGGATGGCCTCCTCCTTCTTCCTAGTCTGTCCCAGTCTGTAAGCTGGGCTGATAACCTGTGCACCATGTGCATCCCACTGGGTTAAAAACACCAGTGGCTCAGCCTCAAAACTCACATCAACATGTCACCATGGTAGGGCAAAGCGACAGACAAGCTTGCCTCCCTGTGGGAAACCTTTCCTACCACCCTTACCTAGGTCCCTGCGGCTGACTCCTTTTAATCCCCTTTCTCCAGATCTCCTGCCCTGCTGCTTTGGGCATGCCTGAGTTCCCTCTCCTTACCTGGATCCCTGCAGCTGACAGCTCCTCTGTCCAAGTTCCTGGGTTTTATATCCCTTTCTCCCACTCTCCAGCTCTGCTGCTTTGGGTGTGCCTGAGTTCCCTCTCTTCATCTGGATCCCTGTGGCTGACTGTTCCTCTGTCAGGGTTTCTAAAAGCTTTAGGATGAGTAATATGGTATTTTTATCCAACACTGGCTACTGATTTATAAGCAGAGATAGTTACCTAGAGATGATCCCTTGCCAGGGCAAGAGGTAAGAAAATGGCAAAGTAAGTCTATTGTATATGTTTTTATATTTTCTGTATTAATAAAACACATTCTGACTTTCTGATTCAGTGTATAATTAGAAAGAATAACCAGCAGTCCTATTTTCCCAATCGTATTTATACAAATTATGTTTATTTGAGAATGTTTGAATAGAGTATTGAGGAAGTAGATTTATTCCTATTAAGTTACATTGTCATTAGACTGCTAACAAGAAGTCTTGCAGTTCAAACCCACCAGCCACTCCTGGAAGAAAGGAAGACTAGAAAATCTACTTCCATAGAGATACCATCTCAGAAATTGGAACACCGGTTGCTATGAGTCGGGACCAACCCAACTGCAGTGAGCTTTTTTTGTTTTTGTTTTTGGTTTTTATTTATATTGTCTGTATGATAATTTCTGTATCTCTCAAGAAAGCATACAGTATTTGAAGATTGCATATTATAATGTATGCTCCATTTATTTTGAGAAACAACATTTTCTTTACCAAAAATTTATATTATATAAGTAATTGGAGTTGTTATATGAAAAATATAGAAATTTTATAAAATACTACAAAATGCATATTACTGTTTTTATGTATGTATATATTTGCATAATTTGTAACCATTTCTCATATCATTAAGCTATTTTAATTGCTGAATTATATACTATTAAATAGTAATATATTTGGCATATATACACATTCTTAAATTTTCAAAATTTTTGCACCTTTAAGGAAGACTGAAATAAATATAAGTATGTAGAATGTTTTTTTTTTTTCTTTTTCCCCATAAATATATTATATCTTTAAACTTTAGACTGACAGAATGGGATTATTTAATCAAATCTGTATACTGATTTTCAGAATCTTGACTATTGTCAAATTTCTTTCAGGAAAATAAAAACAGTTTTTGATACATAATTTCAATTTACAATTCTATCAGTAGTCTTTGAGATGTTTACTTCAATGCACCCATTCCAGTTTTATTAAGGTTGTAAAATAGTTTTACCAATCTGTCTGACACAGAATGCCATTGTATTAGATTTAGTCAATATTTCTAATCTTGTATTTTATAAAAAATAATTTAACATTCATGACAATTAAGCATTCTATCTCAAATATTCTTAATATTGTTCACTTCAAAATTATTTCCACCTTTAAAAACATAGCATATTATCAGTGTTTGTATATAACATTTGAATAGTCAACCCAATATATTTTAATAATATTTACAGTTGGTATTTTTGTTATTATTACAAAACTTCTGTTGTGGTGGTAGTTAAGTTTGTATGTTAACATTGCTGGGCCTTGTTGAGTAACTGGGCAGCTGAATGTAGTATTCCGCATGATGAGACTGGTAATCAACTCCATGGTGGAATCTACTGTGAGAAGTTGAATAGCTACCTTTGGGTATGTGGTCTGCTTCCTGTATATAAGGAGAAGCCTTGGGGAATGGTCTCTAGCTTACAGCATGGTTGAATCCTGCATGTAGCTGTGTCCTTATTCAGCAGCCTGCCATGCTCTGCCAACCTTGGGCTTTCAGTGGACTTGAATTAATGGCCTGCTGTATGGTTAGGTAACATCAGGACTGTATCATTTTATTTGTTGACCTTGGGTGTGATAGTTGAAGATGTGTCAACTTGGCTGGACTCCAGTTGTGAGTGGTGGTTCCCATGATGGATCACATGACTGAGTTCTGAGCGGCCGGTCTGCCCAAGGGGAGTTTCCCCAGGGGTGTAGCCTACCTGCAATGCTATCCCAAGGACAAGCTGGAAGAACGGCATTCCGGACTATATACTTCCTGGAGTGAGCAGCTCGCTGCTCGCCCTGGAGGTTTCAGATTCATCCTTTGTTGGGAACAGCGACCAGCGTGTTGCGTGCCAGCTTGATTCTCTCAGCTCTGTTGTGCTTACAGGAACCAGGCAGCTCCGGGCCTCATCTCCTCCAGAGACGAACTTTGTGGCTTGAACTCCTCTGCCGTGTGTACGAAAGCCAGGCAGCTCCGGGCCCCATCCCCCTCCAGAGACGAACTTTTCAGCTTGAACTTGTCGGCTTCTACACGCTTGTGAGCCATTTA
>NW_006922289.1:625803-630486 GCF_000298275.1 Orycteropus afer afer
TTTTTGTGTTTCTCTAGAGAACCCAATCCAATACATTGGGCTTGTCAGCCTCAGTAGCTTCCTGAATGAAGAGATGCCTCTGGCTTCAGTGGACTGGGAGCAGGAGGCAGAGCTGAAGCCCAAGGTCGATGGCCTTTCACATAGCCCTTAGAGCCTAGCATTTTCAAATCAGACTTAAAGCCTCCATACTGTAAAAGAATAAATTCTTATTTGATAAGACCATCCCATTTGTGGTATATATACTTGTCAGAGTGGCTTGGTAACAAGAACAGTTGGTAATGCTTTAACAAAGTTTCAATGGGTAGTAAAATGTTGGATTAGTACTCATGGAATCCTCACCTCACTACAAATCTTGGGTGATAGCTTAGCTGATATAAACCTCTTGAATAACAATCACTTTTCCTATAACCCTCTTAGGGCATTATTCCTTTCTTATCTGTTGCCTTTGATTTCTGTGAAACACACTGCCATTGAGTTGGATACGACTCATTATGACCCCTACTTGATTTGTGAGGTAGTATCACTATGCAAGTAGATTGCCCTACCTTCCTTCTGAGGAGTGGCTGGTGGGTTTGAACTGCCAGTCTGCTGGTTAGCAGAAAAATGCCTTAGGCACTATGCAACCAGAATTCATTTCTGTGAAGAAGGCTATCAATCTCATTGCCATTCCTTTGTAGATAATTTTAATTATTAAATTATTCTTTGAGATTTCCTTCAAACCTGAAATTAGCCAGCCATAAAGTTAAGGGCACAGTCCTCTAATTGTCAAGTCTGTATATGATTTCCAGTACCAACTACAAGGATTTAGGGTTGAACTAAAACGTTTTATGGACTATCCCGTATAACACCACCAAAAAATCCTTTTTTTGGTAATTCACTTGAGAGATTCACTGAAATATATTAATTGAATGGAAAGAATACTTTATACGATCCAAAAGAAGATACACATAAGGTAAAGTTCAGGAAGTTTCCAATTTTGTAGTTTCTGTTGTCCTCAATATATGTTATTCTCCTGGTATGACTGTATGACAATAATCAAGAAGTACTGCCAATGACAAAGAATACTAAAGGTTCCATGGGCTGTTAGAAGAACTAACAAATCTGTCTTTCAAGAAGTGCAGCCAGAATGCTCTTTGGAAGTGAGAATGCCCAGAGTACGGCGTGCCTACTTTGGTCACGTTGTGAGAAGGAACCATTCCCTAGAGAAGGATATGGTGCTTTGAGGGTCATTGACAAAGGTGAAGGCCCTCAATGAGATAGAGTGACACAGTGGATGTAATGATGAGCTCAGGTATAAAGTAGGGATTGTGAGAATGGTACAGGACTGGGCAGTGTTTTGTTCTGTTGCACACAGGCTGGCTCTGGATCGGAGCTGACTTGATGGCACCTAACAGCAACATTGTCAGTGAGGGAACCTCGCCTGAGCTTCAGTATCCAGAGTTTTCATTGGATTACAGAAAAGAGACCTTTCCAACACAAGGATGTCTGGATAGCAGGTACCAACTGTTTTCTAGTCACAGTCGTAAGTTTTACAATAAGAATAAAAACGAGAGATTTAATGGCAGCCTAGACATTTCTCCCAACATACGTTTTCTTTTCTTCGTGTACATTGTAATCCCAGTTTCAGGAACATACTGCATCCCTAAGTTGTGAAAATATACTCTCTCTTTTTTCACTCAACCTCCTTCATAGCTGGTTTTGTGGGTGCTTCATTCAGTTATCAGGGCCCTTTATTAAGAAATACTTCCTGTTTTCACAGATCAGTCATTATTAATGATATTAACTTGGAGGATAGAGTACAGATCTAGCTAGTGGTTTAGATATGTCACTGTCTGTGATCCTGAATGTATTTCCCCTCCATTCCCAAGTTTCAGCCTTAACAAAGTTATGGGCACAAATTAAATAAACAGCTAGGACAGCTATGCCCCATGCTGATTTCCAGAAGTGAAACTAATCTTTGCTCAGAGCTTAGTTCAGTGATACTGCTCCAAGATGTTCTGGAGATGGGAAATTCTCCTTTCCCTGCCCATTTCCCAACCAATAGTCCAAGATTCTAGCAAAATGTGTGCAGGCTCTTTGAATTTTTCAATTCTTTGATTTATAGAGACATTATTATTGGTTTTTGTTGTTGTTCTTTGTGTGTGTATGTGTGTGTGTTTTCTGTCTTTCTCATTTTTTCCTTTATCTCTGACATTTATGTCCTTTTTCTGTGTATTTTGAATAGAAGGGGTGTTTAAATATAAAATGACATCACCTTCTGAAATATTAAAATAAGTTTTAATAAATATGTCTATTTATAATATATTTTTGAGTTATGTGTTTATGTACCTCACCACTTATCATTTGTAGCTAGTCTCCTTTTTTGATCTGTATAATTTTTAATTGTTCTATTTAATAAGTTATTAAAGTTGTAAGGTTTGTTGTGAATATTTCCAATTGGTTTGTTACATCCAATTATTTCTAATGTTAATGTGGAAAAATAAATAGAAACAAAGTACATCACTACCATGCAATATTATCAGTCTACATCTTTATGTGATTCATTTTATGCAAGTCCCATATGTTCTTAAGTGTTCATTTTCTTCTTTTGTGTGTGTACACAGTTCACATTTCTCATGTTGTGTACAATCAGGGAGATCTTTGTCATTAAGGTGGTGGGGATGGAAAATAGACAGCTATCAAATCTTGAGAAAAAATATAGGGAGAATGACCTAGAAAAAATACATGATAATTTCAGCTATAACCTGCAGATATTTTGAGTGAAGCATATCTGATATTTTAAAAACAAAGTTATTGAAATCTGTAGCATTTTCTGAGAGTCTAGGAGATTTTGCAGCAGAGCCAGTAAATTGATCCATGGCTCTTTTGTTTCTCTGGGCCAGCAAAGTCACAGAGCTTACTCATGCCTTAGGGATGGATTTGTGCTCATTTCTTCACTCTCCTAAAACTCACTGAGTGATAATGACAGACATTCCTCCCTCGGCTCCCTCTAAAATGTCTTTAAGGGACATTTCAACAAAAATACCATTTCCCATCCTGATTTAAACTAAGTGTCACCCAATAATTTTAAGGTACTCCTGAATTCTAAGCAGTTTCTATTTTTTGAAGTTTAAAGTTAAAATTGTGACAAAATACTTACAAAGTAAAACTATCCATAACTGTTCTCCACTACCAAAATAATTTACAATTTTTTACATTCTTTTTATGTATTCACATTACTACACTTTTCAAAAATAACATTCAAAGAGTAAGTAGACAAACTCACTCCCCAGACAACAATGTCTTTGTTGTTGCTGTTTGGTGCCCTTGAGTCGAATTCATAGTGACCCTACGTGCACCAGAATCAAACACTGGCCAGTTATATATGGTCCTCACAGTCATTACTATGTTAGGAACATTACATCATATTCTTAAATTTCTAATTACTAGAATATGCTACATCGTGTGAAGTTGCATTTGAGCTATCTTTCAAACATGCACACACACACACACACACACAAATGCCTCTTTGATTCTTCCTCAATCCTTCACTTCATCTATTTGAAAAATTAAAGTCAAATGTATTGATGAAGTAAGTAAAACCTTGAGAAGGCTTTTATTGTCCAACTGACTCTATTCTCTAAATTCTAAAATGGAAACCAGTAGGATCAATTTAAATTGTTATGCTCATAAAACCTTTTTTTTTCTGTAAAGTAAATTTAAATGTACCTCCTGACTTATAATATATAAAAGCAACACAACATTTCGTATGCTACTAGCTGTCTAAGATAAATCACATATGTGTTGAATATACCTATACATTACTTGCACAATTTTTCTTGACCTAGTACATTTTTACTTGGAGTCTTAAAAAAATATCCCAACTTCAATCATAGGCCTTTCCTTTATGCTCTAGATGCCATCAATCTCTAGGGACTCAAGTATTTAAGTAGGTTAATTGTTCTACATAATGTACAGACTTATAAAAGTTCTATAATGAAAACTCATTTTATACCAGTCTCTCTCTCCAGAACTTTCAAATTCTCTGTTGTCTATTGCAAAAATTGTAACTTCAGAAGCTCATATATGTCACTCTTCTTTACTTCTTCCCATACATTAATTTTCCAAGTCATATCATTTATATAAGTATCTCAACAATTAATAAAAGACTTTGTAAAATACAAGGATGTAGCATACACTCTATGATTTTCATATTGGACTAAGTTATGAGAAGTTGTAAGCCTTTTAATCCATACCATTATTTTCAGAGAATAAACAAGAAAAAAAAAAAAAAAACTGCCATCCAATCACTTTGGGTTTATAGGACCCTCCATTGGATTTCCAAGGTGATAAATCTTTATGGAAATAGATTACCTCATCTTCCTTCCAAGAAGTGTCTGGTGGGTTTGAACCACTAACTTCCTGGTTAGCAGCCCTGTACCTTAGGCACTGTGCCAACAGAGCTCCTTAAAGAACCAAAACCCAAAAAACTCATTACCTTTTATTTGATTTCAGCTCATAGCGACTTTTCGTTGGGTTGCCTAGGCAATTGCTCCATCTTCCTTCTGAGGAGTGGCCAGTGGGTTTGAACCACCAGCCTTTTGGTTAGCAGTCAAATACTTTAGGTGCTACACCAACACAACTCCTCTATGTGTATATACAAAATATGTATTTGTATATATTATTCAATATATACAAAAATAT
>NW_006922289.1:632315-639029 GCF_000298275.1 Orycteropus afer afer
AGTCGCTACTCACCAAAGTAGGAGGTGGAACAATGTTTTGTATAGTATGTTATGCCAATTGACCTTGATGTCCCCTGCGACTATGGTCCCAAGCCCCACTGTAACAGTTCTTAGCTTAGACCTACAAAAGACTTCACATTTCCTAGTTGCCATCTTAGCCAAGTTGCATAAGGAAAATCTGCCCTGGCTAGCCCTGTGACCTCAGGAGGAGAGTGGGTTATAGGACAGACTACATATGCTGACCCTGCGTGATTAGTTGTTGTTGTTAGGTACCGTGAAGTTTGCTCCAACTCATAGCAACAGGACATAAAATAGAATGAAATATTTCTAACTTCTTTACCATCCTCACAGATGTTGCTTTTTGAGCCTGTTGTTGCTATCACTATGTCAATCCCTCTGATTTAGGGTCTTTTTCTTTCACTGACTGTTGACTTTACAAAGCTCCAGGGATTGGTCCTTTCTGACAATAAGACCAAAATATCAAGGATGACATCTGGTCATTTTCTCTTTTAAGGAACATTATGGTTGTACTTCCTCCAAGACAGATTTCTTCATTCTTCTAGCAGTCCATGGTACATTCAATAATCTTAGCCAACACCAAAATTAAAATGCATCAATTATTCTTTGGTCTTCCTTATTCATTGCCCAGCTATCACATGCATAACAGGCTATTGAAAATACCATGCTTTATCTCAGGTGTACCTTCATCTTCAAAGTGACATATTTGCTCTTAAACACTTTAAGGAAGTCTTTTGCCTCACATTTGGCCAATGCAATATGTCATTTGATTTATTTTACCGCTGCTTCCATGGGTGTTGATTGTGGATTCAAGTGAAATGAAATCTTTCACTACTTCAATCTATTCTCCATTTATCATGATATTGATTTTTTGTCCAATTGTGAGAGTTTTTGTTTTCTTCACATTGAGGTTCAATTCATATTGAAGGTTGTAGTCTTTGATCTTCATCAGTGTTTCAAGTCTTCTTCAATTTCAGCAAGGAAGATTGTGTCATCTACATACTGCAGGTTGCTTATGAGTCTTCTTCCAATCTTGATATTGCATTCTTGTTCAAATAGTTTAGCTCTTCAGATTATTTGCTCAGCATAGCAATTTAATAAGTATGGTGAAATGCTACACCCCTGAGGCACACCTTTCCTGATTTTAAACCCTGCAGTATTTCCTTGTTCTGTTTGGAGGACTACCTCTTCATCTATATACAGTTTCATTATGGGCAGAATTAAGTGCTCTAAACTTCTCATTCTTTGCAATGTTATTCATAATTTGTTAGGATCCATAAAGTCAAATGCCTTTGCATAGTCAATAAAATACAGGTAAACATGTTTCTAGTAGACTTTACTTTCAGCCTAGATCCAACTGACATAAGCACTGATATCCCTCATTCCACACCCTCTTCTGAATCCTGTTTGAATCTCTGGCAGTTCCCTATCTATTTACTGTGGCAACATTTTTTTTAATTATCTTCAGCAAAATTTTACTTGCATGTGATACTAATGATATGGATCAATAATTTCTACATTCTGTTGCATCATCTTTCTTTAGAAATGGGACAAATAGTAATCTCTTCCAGTTGATTGGGCAGGTAGCTGTCTTCCAAATTTCTTAGCATAAACAATTGAGCATCTGCAGTACTGCATCTGTTTGTTGAAACATCTCAATGTGTATTTTGTCAATTCCTGAAGCCTGTGGTTTTTTGCCAGTGTCTCCAGTGGACCTTGGACTTCTTCCTTCCATGCCATTTGTTCTTGATCATATGCTACCTCCTGAAATTGTTTACATCAACTAATTCTTTTTGGTACAATGATTGTATATTCTTTTCATCTTCTTTTGATACTTCCTGGGTTGCCAATAGTTTACCCATAAAATCTTTGAATATTATATCTTCAGGCTTGAAATTTTTTGTCAGTTCTTTCAGCTTGAGAAATGTAGAGTATTTTCTTCCCCTTTGATTTTGCAACTCCAGGTCTTTCCACATTTCATTTTAATAATTTACTTTGTCTTCTCAAGCTGACCTTTTAAATATCCTGTTGAGATCTTTTATTTCATCATTTATTTTATGCACTTTAGCTACTATCTGTTCAAAAGCTAGTTTCAGAGTCTATTCTTACATTCATTTTGAACTTTTCTTCCTTTTCTGTCTTTTTAATGACCTTTCTCTTTCTTTATGTCTGATATTTTGATGGCATCCCACTTGTCTGTTCTTCAGTCACTTGTGTTCTATACACCAAATCCAGTCTTCAGATGGTAGAAAAATTTGGGTATGATACACTCATGGTTCTATTTTGGCTCCTGCAGAGTTTTTAAAATTTTCTTCAGCTTTAACTTAAATTTATATGTTAACATTTGATGCTTTGTTCCACAGTCAGCCCTTGGCATCATTCTGATGTATGATATTGATCTTCTTCATACCCTCTTTTAGCCGATGTAGTCGATTTGACTCCTGTGTTTTCCATAAAGAGAGGTCCACATTTATAGTGACCATTTATGTTGTTTTCAAAGGCCATTAGCTATGAATATCATTAGTCTTGCAAAATTTTATCCTGTGATCTCCCTCCTCATTTCTATCACTAAACCTATTTTTTCCAACTGTCGATACTTCTTTTTGTTTACAACTTTCACACACCAATTTCCACTAGTTCTCAATATATTCTGTGTGTATGTTTGCTCAATTTTAGACTTCAAAAGTTGGTATAAATTTTCCATTTCTTCTTTGTTGGCTTTAGTGGTTTGTGTGTAAATTTGAATGATAGTCATATTGATTGGTCTTCCTTGGAGGTGTATGGTTACATACTATCACTGAGAGTATTATACTTCAAAATAGATCTTAAAATGTTCCTCTTGAGGATGAATGCCATGACCTTTAATTTGTTGTTCTCTGCATAGTACACCATGTGACTATCTGATTCAAAATGGCTGATACTAGTCCATTCCAACTCACTAATGCCTAGGATACAGATCTTTATGTGTTTTGCTTCAGTTTTTACAACTTACAATTTTCCTAGATTCACTCTGAGCATGACATATTCTGGTTATGAATGGATGTTTGCAGATTTTTTTTTTTTTTTTCTCATTTTGATTTGTGCCACTTTAGCAAATGTAAGTTCAGAAAGCTACTCCACCTGCATCATTATGGTTGATGACATTTTGAGGAGGGTGCTCTTCCCCTGTTGTATTTTGAGGGCCTTCCAAAATGAGGGGCTCATCCTCTGGCACTACATCCAAAAAGGTTTCTGCTGTTCATAAAATTATCAGTTTTTTTTCCCCCCTGCAGTGGGCCTGGCCATGTCCTTCTTCCTAGTCTCAGCCGGAAGCTCTGCTGCAACCTGTGCAGCCAGGTTTTGAACACTGATTGATGGAATAGCTTCCAGCATCATAGCAACGCACAAGCCACCACAGTATCTGAAACAGACAGAACCACAGAGTGATGAGCAAAGTCAGCCATGTGGACAGTCTGCTCCGCGGAATTTCAGGATAATCAGGTCACATCAAGCTGACCTAAAATTCACGAGCAACAGTATATTATTGTTGTTTTAAACCATTGAGTTTTGTGGTAGATTTTATGCAGCAATAGAATCATACATTCTTAATGATTAAGCTTAATATTCTGTGGTAGCCTGATTTAAAATTCACTACCTGAAAGTGGATTACTAATATAAGAAAGTGTGGGGAAGGATAGTTAACAAAACATGTTAGAAAACTGACTTATCTTGAGTGTGCTGATCAAAGTTGCATGCAGTCACTTCTAAGCTGTACTTACTTACTGCCACAATAAAAGAAAAAAAAAAAAAAAAAAAAAAGAGGAACAAAATACCAACCCCTTTATCTGTGACTCTCCTAGAAGAAGAGAGAGAGTTTTCTTAGTATCTGGAAATTATAAAATTAAATTCACCCTCATTTTCTCACTATAGACACAGTATATCATACCAGAAACATTACTTTTATCCTGATTTTACTATGGTGGCTTTTAGTAATCTAAAGGACATTCAGAAATAAGAAAACCAACATGTCAATATTTGATTATATCTAAGTTTCACCAAACTTGCTAAAACTTTCTAAGTAACAAATGCTTTACCATTTGGCCAAAGAGCAATGACAATTATATCATTACTGGCTGAGAACTGAGTTAATCAATGTGAACATCTCCCTGATGCAAATAACTACAAAAGTCTGGTGGTTAAAATTCTTATTCACATAAATTCAAACGACATACAGGAGAGATTAACAAATCAGTGATACACTAACCTTATAGCTGGAACAGTTCTTTTCTCATAAGAAGTGTTGTCAAGACACTGACTGAATCCCTAGAAAGAAGCCATTGTGAGTCTAACCATGTGGGCACTATAAGTATTCCAGATACACAGGTGCTCCAAATTCATCGAAAGTCTCGGTCACAGAGAACATCCCTTAGAGATGCCAACATAAATACGAATAATTGATTTGGGGCCAGATATTGTATCAGGCGCATAATGCAAAGAGTTTGCACTCCTTGACCCACCTAATGGTTGGTGCCTCAAATCCACCATAGGCACTGCATAAGAAAGTCTTGGTGATCTGCTTTCATTTATGTCACAGCCAATTGAACCCTATTGAATACATATACACTGTAACATATGGGGTTGCTATGTTGTTGCTATTTTTGTTAGCCGTTGGTTCCAACTAATAGCAACTAACAGTATGAAACACTGCCTGGACCTGTGCCATCCTCACAATTGTTGCTGTGTTTGAACACATTGTTGCAGCTACTGACTCAATCCTTTTCATTGAAAGTTTTTCTCTTTTGTACTTATCCTTTTCTTTAGTAAGCACAATGTCATTCTCCAGGGATGGTCCTTCCTGATAACAAGCTCAAGTATGTGAGATGGTATCTCCCCATCCTTGCTTCCAAGGTTCACTCTGGCTGTAGCTCTTCCAAGACAGATTTGTTCATTCTTGTGCAAACCCCTGGCATATTCAATGTTCTTCAACAACACAATAATTCAAATGCATCAATTCTTCCTTGGTTTTCCTTACTTATGGTCCACCTTTTGCACAGATATGAAATGATTGAAAATATCATGACAGACAGAGGTCAGACATACCTTAAGGGTCAAATTGACATATTTGCTCTTTAACACTTTGAAGAAGTCTTTTGCATCAGATTTACACAGTGCCATATGTAATTTGGTTTCTTGACTGATGCTTCCATAGACATTGATTGTAGATACAAATAAAATGAAATCCTTGGCAACTACAATCTTTTCTCCCTTTATCATGATGATTATTCATCCAGTTGTTGGGATTTTTATTTTCTTCATGTTGAAGTGTAATCTATACTAAAAGTTATATTCTTTGATCATCAGTAAGTGCTTCAAGTCTTTGATTTCAACAAAGAATATTGTGTCCTATGCATATCACAGAGTGTTTATGAGTCTTCCTCCAATCCTCATGTCACATTTTTCTCTGTATAGTCTAGCTTCTCAGATCATTTGCTCAGTTTACAGACTGAATAAGTATGTGAAAGTATACAGCCCTGATGCACACCTTTCCTGATTTTAAAGCACATAGGATGCCCTTTTTTTTTGCTCAAACAAATACCTCTTTGTCTATGTACAGTTTTGAGATAAGCACAATAATGTGTTCTGGGATTTCCACACCTTCTAATGTTATTCAGACTTTGTTATACTCCACACAGTCCAATGTCTTTGCATAGTCAATGAAACAAGAGTAAACCTCTTTCTAGTATTCCCTGCTTTCAGCCAAAGTCCATCAGATATCAGCAATGAGTTGGAATCAGATAAACAGTGGTGAGTTTGTTTTTATTTATAGTGAAGAAAGGTATGAGACTCATGTGGATTTGGTAATTTTTTTTTTTTTTTTTGTTCTGGAGGTTTATATATTATACACCACATGGATGAAAACTTGCTGTCTCCAAATGATACCTTCCCAGTCTACTGAATCAAACTCAATTCTAGACTCTAAGAATTTTTACACATAACCACCTCCTCAACCACACTATATTGTCACGTTCTCCCTGCTCAAATATGAAAATTAAGAAAATTAAAGCAATGCTGTTTAAAAAATATCCTTCTCTTATATGGGTTGATTTGTGTCTACAAAAAATCCTTGTGGAAGCCCAAACTCCTCTTGGAGCTTGTTTGACCTTGTTTGGGAAAATATAGATCTTCTTGTTATCAGAAATTAAGGATGACATAGAAGAAGGAAGTAGATCCTAGTCCTAGTCCCTTCTGAGTGATGCTTTTTGAAAGGGGAGAACAGCCAGCTAGAAAGTGTGAGGCAACATAGTAAGAAGTCACCTTGTAAAGATATATCTAAAAGCAAAAAGTGCCATGGATGTACAGTAACCACCAGATCCTAGGAGAAAAGCCTGGAACACTTTCTCTCTCAAAGTCCCAACAAGGAATTGACACAGCCAAGGATCTCATTTGAGTTCTAGCCCCCAGAACTTTGAGAAAATAAATTCCTGTTCTTTAAAGCCATTTGCTTTGTTATTTTGTAGGGCAGCTTAAAGAATATGACACCCTTATAAAGATTTATTAGTTAGTTAGTTAGTTATACTTGTAATTTGATATTTTTGAACTATATTTATACTTATTTATTCTAATATTCCATATTTCATACAAATTTAAAGCACATAATATCTTGAATACAATTCAAATGAGGTTAAAAATAATAATATTAAGCACACTTATTCCAAA
>NW_006922289.1:639129-639926 GCF_000298275.1 Orycteropus afer afer
AGATTTTTTACTCACTTTTCAGTGAGATTTCCCTGGAAAGCTTACCTTATTTTGTCACCTTCTTTACCATTCAATTTACATTTCATTTTCCTGATTTGTATACTCAGGAATTAACACCAGTATCCATGCTATACATTTCATTTATTAATTATTTTAATGTTTTGTGTTTTTCTACATAAGATAATGTAAGGTCCACAGAGTAAGGACTCTCCTTCTCTATGAGTCAGGTCCGACTCGAGGGCACATAACAAGAACAATAACAACAACACCCCCAAAGACAGAGTTAATTTAAGTGCTTAAGAATGAAAATGGCACTTAGTAAGTCCTCAGTAAATATTTATCAAACAAATGAAAAAAAAAAAAAAAGCATAGTTCTAATAGATTTCGAACATTGAACAAAATTTAACATCCATTCTTTGAAGATATCCTTAGCAAAATATGTGGAACAATCCTCCATAGTTAACTACTAAAACATTATTTGTGTGTGCATGTTTCCGTATGAGAAATAAAGACAGACACAGATTATATGTGTGTGTGTACTCTTTTGATTTTCTTTATCCCCTCTGTGTGGAGACTGAGGCAAATGTAAGAGAAGGATAAAATTAGAAAATTAACAAGTTGGCTTGTATGTCAGATTTTATTACTGGAGCTAATTGTTCACCCTCCCAAGTAATCACAATCATTTATGTATTATTGTGTGGCACCAATTGAAAAGTTTGATGTACCCTTGACTTTGTCTTGGCCAAGGGACTGATTTCAACCAGTGCTATATGGAAGGCATGGACACTGTGACAGTT